>NW_004949170.1:60459-76858 GCF_000317375.1 Microtus ochrogaster | reverse complement strand
CATGGATGTTTTGGGTTAAGCTTTTGTTAGATTTAATGTTTTCTTTAACTGATGAGTCTATTTTCTCTACTGTATCTTCAGCGCTTAAGATTCACTCTTCCATTTCTTGTATTCTGCTGTTTCATGCTTGTGCTTGTGGTTCCTAACCATTTTCTCATGATTTCTGTTTCTATAATTCCTTCGGTTTGTGTTTCCTTTATTGCTCCTATTTCAGTTTTCAAGTCTTGAATAGTTTCCTTTGTATGTTTGATTTCTTTTTCTTGGTTTTTCTTTTTTTTTTTATGGATTTGCTGATGTCTTTCAATTTTTTGTTTGTCTTTTCTTCCATTTCTTTAATGGAATTTCTCATTTCCTCTTTAAGAGTTTCAAACATTCTCTTGAAGTCATTTTTTAGGTAATTTTCTTTTGCTTCATCTATAGTTGGTTGTTCAGGTCTTGCGGTTGTAGGGTCTTTAGGTTTTACTGGTGTTGTGTTGCTCTTTGTGGTGTTTTGTGTGTTCTTACTTTTTCTACTCATCTTTTCCTCTAATAGGTATGGTTGGTGCTGTCTGAGATTCTGTTGAGTAATTTTCTAGGTGCCAGTGAATCCAAAGCTCAAATGGTTGTTCTTTGTAGGACAATCAGTGACACAGTTCTAGTTACCCTGTTGGTCACTCTGTGTTCATGAAAATAGCTCAGGGCTCCAGTGCTTTGCTCTGTTCCCTTGGAGTTTGTTGTCTCTGGCCTACTTTGGTCTAGGTTCCTGGCTTGACCTGTTTCTTTAAATCCTGGTCTGGATTCCCTCCTGCAGAAGTCCCTGGCTTGGAGTTGGCCCTGCAAAGGTTTCTGGATCTGGTCTACTGCCTCAGAGTTCTCAGGCTCGATTGCACCCAGAACCACAGAGGACCTGGCTCAGGCTTACTCCCTTAGAGGTCCCAGACTCATGCTCGAACCCGCAGACATTCTAGGTTCCCGCCTATTCCCTTTGTTGTCCCAGATCAATGCCCAGACCCACAGAGGTCCTGACTCAGGCCTACTCTGAGGTCCCAGACCCACCCCTTGCCCCGCAGAGATCTCTGGTTCCTGCCTATTCCCTCAGAAGTCCCAGATTCACACCCAGACTAGCAGAGGTCCTGGCTCAGGCCTAGATCCTGGGAGGTCTTAGACTCATGCCCAGACCCACAGGGGTCCTGGCTTAGGTCTACTCCCTTGAAGGTCCCAGATTCATGTCTGGGCCCTCAGAAGTCTCTGTCTCCAGCTCACTCACTCCAATTTTTTTAATTTTTTAATTTTAATAGGTTTAATTCATAAATAGCTATAAAATTAAATTAATAAATAAGTAGTTTTTCATTAAGTAGCAAGTACCTATCAACTTGATCAAAACAAATAGCAAAATATTTCCATGTATCTAATGGCTCATACTGTTTTATAAAATTTTCACCAGAAATAGCACCCAACTCTTACATGACTAGTTCCCATATTCTTTAGCTTTATTCAATAGAAAAGGTTATTTTCTACAAAAGTATGTAATGTGGTGTTGAAGTATTTGCTAAAAATGTTTCAGACGTGTAGTTATGGTATAAATCAAAAAATTAGGATCTAAAAGTATAGAAATGTAATTGACTGGAAATTCCAGTGTATTCGTCAAGGTTCTCAAGAGCCACAGAATTTATGGAAAGAATCTCTCTCTCTCTGTGTGTGTGTGTGTATGTATATATATGTACACACACACAAATATGGGAATTTATTGGAATGACTTACAGGCTGCTGTCAAAAACGGCTAGCTGGTGAATGGAAAGTCCAAGAATCTAGTAGTTGCTCAATGCCAGGAGGCTGGGCATCTCAGCTGGGTTTTCGTATGTACTGGAATTCCAAAGAAGTAGGCTTCAATGTCCATGAAAAAATGGATGTGAAGAACTAACACATTAACTTCCTTTTGTATGGTCCTTTCAGCAGAATGTGTAACCCAAAATAAAAGTGTGCCTTCTAGCCTCAAGGTCCGAATTAAAGGTGTGTGTCATCCAGCCTCAGGATCTGTATCAAATGTATGTTGCCTTTGTGCCTTAAGGCGCAGATCACAACTGTGACCTCCATTTCTGAATTATCTGGAATGAACTATAATTCAGAAATGGAGGTCACAGTTGACAAACAAGAATAGCCATCACAATCCACTCCTTGTCAACTTTGCTTTCAATCACACTGCCCATGATTAATTTCCAAATGAAAAGCAATAACAAGGTAATAATTATACCTTAACATACCGTAACTATACCACATAAATCACAAATGCATTATATATTTAGAATAGTGTCAAAATCCTTTGGGGGACATCTTTCTAGTATTTCAAACTTACCTCTGAAAACCACTGATATTCTCTTAATTGATGTTGCAACACATGAAAAGGAAATGGATAGAATTACAAATATCTGTAAAATACATTATTAACAAAATGCAGCAAGAGCACCTATGTCAGTTTTAGTCCTCATTTCTGCAACTGGTCATGTGGCCTTAGAAGGTATTTAGAACTATCTTCTTCTACTACCCAGTCTGTATTTCTTCCACCCTCTGCAAGGATCCCTACAGAAGACACTATCCACTGCTCACTAAACCCATTTAAGCCTGCTCAAAAATCCCAGACCTGCACACAATTCCCCACCCTAACCCTTGGCTCCATATCCTGGTCTACAACTTTGGAAGACCTCTGCTTTAAATCAGTTTCTCACAGGCCAGGGATGTCACACTGACCAGCCAATGAGCAACCATGACAATGTGTGGTTGTGCAGGTGGGAGGCATGTAGCCTGAGAGACATCATGGAGAGTGACATTGAAATACAGGACCTAAACAATAAACAGTTTCTGAACCTTGAGTGGTTAGGAATGCATGCAGAGAGTCAATTGCTGAGAGAATTATGTCTAGTAAAGTTGGTTTGTGCCTGAACTTGATTCAACAAAAAGACACTTGGGAACTTGACCTTGTGTAATTCATCTCCAAAGGGCAACTAGTTTACTTTGAATTGCTTTTGAGGTCTTAAATTAGGTAATGGTGTAAAAAGTTGTCTTTGTAACTGAGAATATTGCTATTTTCCTATTAGTCTGCGCTATGAAAAATATCCTAGTTGTTATGTCCATTCATCAAAATTATACAGCTTAAGAAGAAATTATCTTTCTAACCATTCACAGATATATGTATGCCCAATAGATAGAATATATTTATGAGATAAACACACAGACAGTGGGGAAAATATTCATAACTGTTTTTAGGGAAGAAATGTAATGGCACATGACAGAAACAGATTCACTGTCAGTGGCCCCAAGGTCTTTGCTAAGTGGGGCTACCCATCATAGAGTTATTCATATGGTGGGCTGACTTTTTGAATATTAGTTCTCATCTTCTGTATATTCCCATGGCCTCTGGCAGGGAATGGCATTCATATTATTTCACCATGCCGCTTTGTGCAATGTTATCTGCTGAGATCCTGACACACACAATTACAGCTAAGAGATGGAACCATGACAAGTAGGATTGAACATATCTGAGTTCCCTTGTTAGAAATTCAGTATTCATTGGCTCAAGCTAACTTTCCCAAATTGTACATCCAAAATCTGGCCTGCCTTCATTCACATGACATGGATCTATGTATGCTAGATACATAAAATCACTGATCCTGCCACAATCATATCCTCTTTTATAACAGTGACTTCAGCAGCTGTCTGCCTACCCTGCTTCCCTCTACACTGTACACAATAAACTCTTCCTCCTATTCTGGTTTGAAGGCAGAAGCCATATCCACACACAAATTCTTTTCCTGCTACTGAAATGGACAGTTGACTATATGACTCAAATTTGTAATTTTAAAACTTAGTGGTGGCTGAGGTCTTTAATCTAAGAATTTAGTTGTTTTAATCACAACATGATCCTTATGTGGGAACAAGACTACCTGATCCTACATAAGAAATATTGTCTTGCTGGGTGGTGGTGGCACATGCCTTTAATTCCAGCACTTCTAAGTTTGAGACCAGCCTGGTCTATAAGAGCTAGTTCCAGGACTGCTAGGGCTTTTACACAGAGAAACTCTGTCTCAAAAAAACAAAAAACAGAAATAAAAAAGTCTCATAAACATTGTTCTATAAGGCTAGAGGTACTATTGGCATAGAATTAATGTGTTTTGCCATGGACAAATCATTCCACACATTTAAAAGTTTAATAAGCAAAAATCTTTTTAATAACAGTATGCATCCAGGGGTGTTTAATGCTAAAAGAGGAGGCAGCCTGGCACAGATTTTGCATTCCACATATGCTGTCATTCTTAAGCCTCTTTTAGGGTCAGGCCTGAGGTTATCCTTTGAACAATTTAAAAAGGGAGAGGAGAATGCAAATCTAATCACTTAGGCAGATGGAGTGTATTTACAGAGCAAAACTCTTTCAGATCATGCATTATGATCTAAATATAAATGTATTATGTATGATCTAAAAGATAAATAGATCATAATGCATGATCTCAAAGGTATATTTGAAAGAAGTATCAATGCTACAACCCTCACACATACAAAGGATATAGAACACAAATACAAAAAAAAAATGGAAGAGTCACCTTTCCACACTGAATGACATTTTTAAATGAACAGCTATTCTGCCTATTCTAACTTCAGATTAAGGCTTCTTTTGCTTCTGAGCAAGCAGGCTCAAAGGCCACAGCTGCTTCGAGGAAGGACCAGAAAGGGTTCATTTTAACTAGCCCTGACTGTTGTTTGCTCAAACTGTGACATTACTGTACAGAATTTCATTTTTAAACTTTATTTTATGTATATGGGTGTTTGCCTGTACATGTCTGTCTATGTGCAGTACCTGCATAGGCCAGAAGAGGAAATCATATTCTTGGAACTGGAGTTATAGGAGATGATTAGCAACCATAGTCTCTGATAATATAACCTGAGTCCAGTGCTCTTAATTGCTAACTCTCAAGCCATGCTTTTAATTTAAAACTTATTTTTGTAGATTTTAATTAAAATATATTATATCACTTTCCCCCTTCCTTGTCCTCTCCATCCCTTCCCAAATTTCTTCATCTAATTGTTCTAATTTTAAACCATCCATTGTGTAATCATACAGAGACCTAACTCTCCATTGTAATAGTGTTTCCTAATTTTTAAAGTGGGGGAAAAACTTTTACCTGATTCCTCCCTTTAAGAATTCCCAATTTTCTCACCAAATGTGCCAACAATAACAATTCTGACATGAGGCTGAGTGCTGCTGTGTACAACAGTAAAAGCCTGACCAAATTTCAAGGCAGCTACCTAGTTTGGCAGCATCCCGAAAAGGGGTTTCAGGAAAAGCCCAACAGGAGAGAAGAAAGGAAACAGCTGGTAGGGTAGTGACTCCGACTGTATGTACTTCGACCTATACTGGTGGCTGCAAAGCCACAGGCAAATGGCTGTACCCCAAAAGTTGGGCGCCAGGTTTAACACAAATTCTAGTCATTATTAATAAAAACCCAGAGACAGATACTGGGGTAAAGCTGAAGATGACAAAAGCACAGCTGCCACCACCAGAGAGTTCTCACCTCTAGCAATGCTCAGATGGAAGCGGTGATCTTGTCCTGACTGCAATGCACCTCAGACTCCACTGAGCTCCTGTCTCCTCCCACCTTATATTCCTCTCTCTGCCCAATCATATCACTCCTGTCTTCAACTCCCTAGTGTGGAATCCCAAATGCTGAGATTACCTTTGTGTGAGCTTTGTTTTTCTTTTAGACTGGATCAATTTCATGTAGCTCAGGATGGCTTTGAGCAAACAGAGATCCATCTGCCTCTGTCTGGGATTAAACATATACACCACCACTGCCTGGCCTCTATGGCTAACTAATGTGGCTAGTTTTGCACCCTGATCTTCAGGCAAGTTTTATTTGTTAGATCATAAACAAAATATTGCTACAGTTACCCATTTAAACTCATAGGGCTTCTGTTCCATGGAGTTGGCAAACAAAATAGAGACAGACATAATAATGCTTGAATAGGTTGGTGACACTGTCAAAGTCTCGTTTCCAGAATACTCCTATGTAACTGAATATACATGAGTTGGCTGAAGATCTTACCAAATACTTTATAGCAACAAGATTTTCAGTATTAGTTTTTTTCATATGATTACTGCAATATGCAAAGGCTTTAACCGATTGATTGCACACAAAAACTTTTACTCCTGAATAAAGTGCAAAACTTTACCACATTGACAACATTTATATGGTTTCTCTGCAGTATGATTTTTTCTCGTGATTTTGAAGACTACTGATACATGCAAAGGCTTTACCACACTGGTTACATTTATAGGGTTTCTCTCCAGTATGGGTTCTTTTATGCATTTGAAGATGACCGTGCTGTGCAAAGGCTTTCCCACACTGATTACATTCATAGGGTTTCTCTCCCGTATGTGTTCTGTCATGCATTTGAAGATGACTGGGACGTGCGAAGGCTTTACCACACTGATTACATTCATAGGGTTTCTCTCCCGTATGTGCTCTTTTATGTATCTGAAGAGTACTGAGATGTGCAAAGGCTTTCCCACACTGAATACATTCATAGGGTTTCTCACCAGTATGTGTTCTTTCATGCCTTTGAAGACTTTTGTGACATGCAAAGGCTTTACCACATTGATTACATTCATAGGGTTTTTCTCCAGAATGTGTCCTTATATGTATTCGGAAATAACTCTGACTTGTAAAAGCTTTACCACACTGATTACATTCATAGGGTTTCTCTCCAGTATGTGTTCTTTCATGCATTTGAAGACTACTAAGATGTGCATAGGATTTACCACATAGATTACATTCATAGGGTTTCTCTCCAGTATGTGTTCTTTTATGCAGTAGAAGTTGACTATGCTGTGCGAAGGCTTTCCCACACTGATCACATTCATAGGGTTTCTCTCCAGTATGGGCTCTTTTATGCATTTGAAGAGTATTGAGATGTGCAAAGGCTTTACCACACTGAATACATTCATAGGGTTTCTCTCCAGTATGTATTCTTTCATGCCGTTGAAGATGACCAAGATGAGCAAAAGCCTTACCACACTGGTTACATTCATAAGGTTTCTCTCCAGTGTGTGTTCTTTCATGCATTTGAAGATTACTGAGTTGTGAAAATGCTTTACCACATTGAATACATCCATAGGGTTTCTCTCCAGTATGTGTTCTTTCATGTCGTTGAAGAGAACTGTGAAATGTAAAGGCTGTACCACATTGAGTACATTCATAGGGTTTCTCTCCAGTATGTATTCTTTCATGCATTAGAAGATGACTGTATCGTGCAAAGGCTTTACCACACTGATCGCATTTATATGGTTTCTCTCCAGTATGTGTTCTTTTATGCATTAGAAGATTACTGTAACGTGCAAAGGCTTTACCACACTGGTCACATGCATAGGGTTTCTCTCCAGTATGTATTCTTTTATGTCTTTGGAGAGTACTGAGATCTACAAAGCCTTTACCACACTGATTACACTCAGAGGGTTTCTTTCCAGTATATGCTCTTTCATTCCATTGAAAATGACTGTCATAGGCAAAGGCTTTAACATATTTAGTATATACAGAAGGTTTTTCTCCAGTTTGACTTCTTTCAAGCCTGCAAGAATAATTGGCACAGGTAAACACTTTAACACATTTAATACACTGTTCAATAGTTATATCTGTATGAATTAATTTTACAATTTGGTCCAATTGTAAAGAGGAGGCAGATCTTAAAGTTTTATTACTCACGTTGTTCTTCATTAAGGGTTGTTTTGCCTCTTTAAGACACCTGTGATGGTAAGATCCTTTCTTACATAGTTTACAATTATAGCATTTTCTTATATGAGATTTTTCACATATTTGAAGAGAACTGAAAAACTGAGAGCTTTACCACCCTTACTGCATTCACGAATTTTCCTATGCTGCGAGTCACACTACATTTGCCAAGTGAACTAGGACATCTGTTGTGTGAGAATTTAATGATCATTAATGCACTTTAAACTGTGCTTATTTACATTGCTGCTTTTGTTTAAAACTTTCAGGATATGCAGTTTCTTCAGATACACATTTTGTATCAGCTTGCACATGAAAATTACCTTGAATGTTTTCTTGAACTTTGACAATGTTCTTCATTATTATGGTCTTCCCAACTGTATCCTGAAATACAGCACCAAAAATGTATGTTATATTATTGTGTAAAATTTATGTTACTATCTTCAGTAAACAATAGAACCATGCCTGATTTATTTACCTCATTCTGCTTTTTTCTCAGTCAGAGCATCAATAACCAAGGAATAGTTGTCCCCTTATTTTAAAACATGAAGAAAAATGCAGACTTACCAATAGTACTGAGGTTTCTGTAGGTCTCCAGCATCACGTCTTTGTAGAGATTCTTCTGGGAAGGATCCAGCAAACTCCATTCTTCCCAAGTGAAGTTGACATGCACATCATCATAGGTCACAGCATTCTAAAACATTCCATACATGTTTACAACAGAAAGTATGATACTGACAACATTGTAAATGAATATTTTTTAACAGTATAGTCATATAATTCTGGTGCTCCCAACACTAATTCCATGACATAGATATTATAATGCAATTACCAAGTCACTTTAGAAGTAAACTGGAGGGTCACCTCTGTCATTTCTGTACCCTTAAATGGGATATCACCTTGGAAGAGAAATATCTATTAACAAACACAAAGAGAAAAGTAAACAGATCAACAGTACAGAATACATGTAAAAGAAACTGTATGAAAAACTAACTATAAAAAAGAAAAATAAGATGGATAAACTGGTTATATTGACTTATGCCTTTAACCCTAGCACTCAGAAGGCAGAGGCAAGTATTACCTGCCTCTGAGTTGAATGCCAGCCTGGATTACGCAGTCAGGACCAAGATAGCTAGAAGTACATATTAAGACCCTGTTTCCCATGCAAAAATCAGTCAAACAAAAAAAAAGATAGAAAGAACTCAGAGGTGTTTACTGAAGCTTCTACAAAGAGTTAAGAATATAAATGTTGTCTATAGCTAATCAACACAGAGCAGGAGAAATGGCTCAGTAGTAAAGAACTCTTGTTGGTCTTGCATACAAGTGGCCTCAATTGTCAGTACTTATATGGGGGATCACAACTATCCATTATTTCCAGTTTAGAGTTGCTGAGACTATCTTTTGATCACTATGAGGACAAGGTACCCATGTGATGCATATCCAGACATACAGGTAAAATACTCATATTCATTAAAAATTCAAAACAAACATAACAGGCAGGAAGAAGGTAATACACCTGTAATCCAATGACTCAGAAGGCTCAGCCAGTATTAATGGCATGAATACATACCATCTTGGAAAACAGAATGATACCCTCTACAAATTATAAAATTCAAGATAAGGAGTGAAGCTGAGTACAACAGTATGTGCTTGACATGTACAAAAACCTACATTCCAGGTTCATCACCCAATGACATAAAAACAAAAATCCCAAGAATGTTGCCCCACCTTTAATCCCAGGACTTGGGAGCCAGAGTCAGGGGGAGCTCTGAGTTAGAGACCAGCCTAGTGTACAGAGCTACTTTCAGGATAGCCAGGGCTACACAGACAAACCTAGTCTTTAAAACCAAACAAACAAACCAAGAAATTAAAACAACAAGTTACCAAAGTGTCCTAGCACTGAACAGCATTGCTTGTACTGTATCTTATGTGACTTAGAGAGAGAGTCTATAATGGTGGTAAAGGCGTGATAACAAAAGCAGGAAGCTGGCTGATTAGTTTTAACCAAACCTGATGGAGGTGGGTCTTGTATCTTATCTTTTGCTTTCATTGGTTAACTAATAAAGAAAACTGCTTGGCCTGATAGGACAGAAAATTAGGTAGGTGGAGTAGAAAGAACAGAATGCTGGGAGAAAGAAGCCGAGTCAGTGAGTTGCCATGATTCTCCCACTCCAGACAGACGCAGGTTAAGATCTTTCCTGATAAGCCAGCTCGTAGTGCTACACAGAATATTAGAAATGGGTTAGATCAATATGTAAGAGCTAGCCAATAAGAGGCTGGAATTAATGGGCCAAGCAGTATTTAAAAGAATACAGTTTCCATGTAATTATTTTGGGGCGGCCGGGTGCCTGGGATGCAGCCCCGCTGCTCTTATCACAACAACAACCCAGTCGACACAAAAAACAGGAAATGGGTTGAGACTACAGTGACTCCTATCAAACCCCCAATGATGAATTTTATCCAGAAAGGCTCCTCTTACTAAAGGCTTCACAAGCAATCAAAAGAAAGTCACCAAGGAGAGATACATGTTCAAATACATCATCCTATCGGGTAGGTTTTACAATCAATCGATCAGTTACATTCTGACCCAAGTCACTATAGGCTCATGGTCATCCATGAAGAATATGCACTGAGTCATTTCAGTGATCTTCATAGTCTGCAACAGTCTATACACTGTTCAAACATCCAAAGTCTCTTCAGACAGTGATATCTTGTAATTTCAGAAAACAAGTTACATCTTTCCAACCTACAATGGCACAGAATACCATTCATATACCAAAAAACAGAAATGGAGACAGTGAGGGACGATTGGATCAAGCAAAGACTGAAGCACAGCAGGACAAACATCAAATCCTGTAGCTCTGTTTCCGATGCATGGGGCTTCAGGTTGAAAGGGCTTAGATGGCCCTATTCCTGTAACTTCTCATACATCTCTCTCTTTGGTTACTTCTACCCCCTATATGTAGCCACTTCTCCATGGAAGATGTCTCACAGCTTAGGTATCTAAATATGGTCTCAAATTGCAACCCAGGCTGTTGTGGAATATTATTATAAGATGTGCTATATTTGTTTACACTGTGGAACATTTGCTTTACTCATGCAAAGATGTATTCTATTCTTCTGTGTTGCATTTGTTTAACTCTGTGAAGCTGTGAAACTTTGCCTGTATAAAATATGTTATTGGTCTAATAAATAGCTGAATGGACAAAACCTTGATGTGAAATGATAGGCAGGTCTGGTAGGCAGAGAGAAGAAATGGGAGGAAAAATCTGGGAGAAAAGAAAAATAAGAAAGGGGAGTAAGAAAAGGAGAGGGCGCCATGGGCTACCCACCCAGCTACACAGCAAACCATGGAAGAAGAAGTAAAGACATTGCCTGGATGGCTAGGAACCAGAACTTGGATGGCTTAGAGAACTAATGTAAAACCAAATACATCTGACCAAGAAAAAAAAAATCAATGAAATGATTCATAATTATATTCTCCTATAATCAGTGACTGGTGCCTGGTCCAATTGTCATCAGAGTTTTCTTTTTGCAACTGATGGAAGCATATGCAGAGATCCCTACCTAAACATTAGTTGTACTCTAGAAATCCTGCAGAATGAGGGGGTGAGAATTGTAGAATCCAGAGGGGTTTAGAAAACCCAGAGAACAAGGCCCACAAAGTCAACTAAATGGGGTTCACAGGGACTCAGAGAAACTGAGGTCGCAATCATGGAGTGCTGACAACAAAAACTTCATCAGAGGTGCAGCTGATGGTAATTGAAGTTCAGGTGTCAGTCCACCAAAGGATTATCTCTCTGATGGATATGTCTCATTCAAGCAAGGCTTACAAGAATGCAGTTTCCAGAATGTATTTTGCTTCTGCTGCTACTATGAATATGGTATGGAAATTCCCTCACTGCCTGTGTGTTTATCTCATAAATGTATTCCAACTACTGGGCACATGTATATCTGTGTTATGGTTGGGACAGCGATGTCTTCTTAAGTTGCATAATTTTTATGAATAGAAATAAAACTAGGATAATTTTCAAAGCTATGCCTGTTGTTATATACAAGGCCTGTGAGTCATACCTGAGAGCTGTTTTATATCATAGCTTATGCTGAAAGAAGAAAATAGTTGCAAACCCAAGCTCTAAGACAACTGTATATCATTAGCTGATTTAATACTTCAAAGTAACTTTAAATTAAGACCAGATATCTTGCTAACGAATTTTAAGATATACATTCCCAGAAATAGAAGTCTAGTTCACAAGGGCATACTGAGCTATCTGGATAGGTCATAAATATATATATAAAAAAAAACGGCCAATTATTGCTAGCTGGCAAATGATTTAGTCCTTGCACCCATTCCTGGCCTCAATTTGTAAAAATATATTCTGACTAGTCAAAGCTATAGAAAATAATTCGACTCTGTAATTCCTAATGAGGACTGCTGGTATTCTTAGGTAACCAGAAGTTACACAAAGGATAGGAAAATATATTTCAAGATTTAAAAATGTTCTTATCATCACTGTGCTATTGGAGAATGCCCCAGCGTGCTAATATTAAGAAAATTAAGGCAAACCTAAGTCCCTACCAAAGCATTTATGTATGACACAACTCTTTCTGTAAACACTGCTAGAAAGCCAGCATTTCTGCTAATCACAAAATGTTAGATAACATAATGACTGATTGTTGATGTGCAGCTACACTTTACAACCAATTAAGAAGTTGAGCTTTGCTACTTGTATGTATCAGGGTAGCTCTGCCTCTTATCAAATGATGACCTTAAAATGTATCTCCTACATCCAGCACTGAACTTCCCTGAATCAAGTCAAGACTGGTATTAGAAATTTTAAAGCATTCTAATCACATATCACTGAAGGATAATTCCCAACACTTCTTTCTAACAGTTTCTAAGTTATTTGTAATACTTGTAAGACAAATCTGAAAGTGGAGTGCAATGTTCAGAACTCCAAGAAACCAGACCTTCAGCTTTCCAATCTATCTTCCTGCCTCCCACTAAAGCAATGCATGTGTATACACACTGGACACATACAGCCTTCCATAGCCAGTGAAGCAGTCTTCCCCTCCCTACAGAGTCTACACCCAGGAAGTCTCAGTGAAGAAGGGCTACTGCCCAGGTCATCACATGGATCATTGGAACCACAGTCTGGCTCATGGTCTATCCAAGTCACACAAGCTCTGACAGCTCAGCAGAACTGCTCCTCTTGGTCTGAGTGTCAGAGATCCTCACACTCACTCTATCATGGCTTGTGGTCTCCCTCACAGCAGAACCAGAGGAGCATCTAGGAAAGAACTTGAAACCTCCCTCCCTCTGGTACTCCTAATTGCTAAGCCTTCCCAGGCTCCCACATTAGCCACCCAGCTGGGACTCAGAACAATAGCAGCTCCCCTAGTGGGTAACCAGAGATCAAATGACACAGACAGCAGAGTCTTCCCAGCTCCACCCTTCCAACATAAGGGCAGACAGGTTAACCGGGGAAATATGTATTTTAGTAGAAATTCTTCCAGTCTCCTAGAGCACTTTCTGTTCCTCTTCCAAAGCAATACACACTGACTGTGTAGTGCACTCAAATCTTTGCTTCACAGCTGAGAAGTCCTGCAGCCAAACACAGGTTACATTCAAATATTAACTGTTATTACTGTGTAACTATTGTTAAAGAAAAACAGGCCATGGGTTAGAAAACAATGGGCAGCTAATGGTAGTGCTCATAGACAGGAAAGAGATTGTGGGCATGATGCAGTCATAATCTCAAAGTTAAAACAGAATTTATGGTCATGTTTTCCAGAGACTAGCAATTTGTATCAGAGCAAACCAAGGATTACTCAACATCTTTTTATCTGAGGCTATTCGTCTTAAACAGGAAAATAACAGTCCTGTTAAGCAGGGCCACAGAATTTTCCCAGATCTTCTATATTGGTTGAACTAATGTAACTAATTTGGCTTCATGATAAGATCAGTCCATTATCCAGATTGCTGAATGCTCTAGTCTGTGAACCCCAAGAAATGGCCAATCAGGACACTTATAGAACGTCTCAAAATGATTACATGACTCCACATCGCTAATCTTAACTACTGTTGGAGCAGGAAAGTGCAAACGGAGACTACTCATTCACAATCACACAGAAACCATATTCATTACAACACTGTTTGGCCAATAGCTCAAATACATTCCTAGCTAACCGTTTATTGTTTAGGTCCTGAATTTCAATGTCAATATCTATGATGTTTCTCAGGTTATATGCCTCCCTGCATTGATTACTCACTTCCAGCCACTCAGTGTGACATCCTGAGAGAAACTGTGTGATTTCTCTTGTCTCTGTTTTGCTGCTTACAGTATGTGATCCTGAAAACGTAATTCATATATTCTCCAGGGTTTGTTCTGTGGAGAGATGTAAAAGAGAGGCATGGGGAGAGGCGAGAGTTACCTGTTGAGGAGAGATGTGTGGATAAGAGAGAACTCTATAGATGAGATGTATAGGTGTATGGACATTATAGCTGTGTGAAGACACATTTTCAGAGAGGACTTTTCAAGATGAAGTTATCACCCGAATATGTGTGTTTTTCCTTATTACCCTTCAGACAGAAAAGCCTAGCGTTTCCTATATTCTTGCATTTTCTCGCATGCCCTGGTGCTTCTGGGAGGCTGGTCCACCAGGGACTCAAGCAACCAGGAGAGAAAAGCATGAATCACACCACAAACAAGATGATAGGTCCTTTTCCCACCAGAAGGCCAGATGGCTGGATGATGCTTCATTGCTTTAGGAGTTTTCTCGTGAAATCCATTTCAATCTCATGAAAATTTAACAATAAAAAGTGTAGTCTTCACAATAAGCTGAATACTCAGAGAGAAATGGAGCAAGGACGAATACCTCTGTGAGCACTATTGTTAGCTAGCATATCTTACTCCGTGGGATTTTCCTTAGAAAGTCTGGACATGTTCATGTAGAATTCTCCCTCTTCCTAAGCATAGTTAGTTATCAAATCCACTTCTGAACATGATCACAATGTAAAAGCAGAGAAGTTTAGGGAAATTATCAACTCAAAGTCTTGCAGGAACATATATAAATTATAAAAGTGATGGAAAGGGGGCTGGAGAGATGGCTCAGACGTTAAGAGCATTGCCTGCTCTTCCAAAGGTCCTGAGTTCAATTCCCAGCAAACCCATGGTGGCTCCAACCATCTATAATGGGGTCTGGTGCCCTCTTCTAGCCTGCAGGTATACACACAGACAGAATATTGCATACATAATAAATAAATAAATATTTTTAAAAAAGTGATGGAAAGAACTGCCTCATGGTCTCAGCTAAAAATCAAGGAAATAGCACTGTAAAATTAGATTGCGTTGGAGCCTGCGATACCTGTCAATCATGATGATTCATCTAAAAGGTAGATGTATCAATAAAGGACTGAGAATACAAATTCAGAACACATCAAGGAACAGTCAGACCTATCAGGATTGTCTGTGGTCACTGCTTAGTTGGATGGCTCTGTTGAGTGATTGTGAGCTTAGAACAAGGCTGTTTTTTTCTCTGTGAAGGCTGGCTTGGAAGAAGGCCACAACTCCTTCCATGCAGGACACAGGACAACAGAGAAGTTCATTTTTTTTTTTTTTCGAGACAGGGTTTTTCTGTGGTTTTGGAGCCTGTCACCAGGCTGGTCTCGAACTCACAGAGATCTGCCTGCCTCTGCCTCCCGAGTGCTGGGATTAAAGGCATGCGCCACCACCGCCCGGCTGAGTTGCACATTTAGAAGAAGAAAATCCCAATGAATATTCCCAGTCCTTACTAGGAATTGAGAGTATTTTTAGATTAATCAGCTCTCAGGCTATTTCCTCACTCTGTCCATGTATGTCCACATTCCCATTTACTGATTCTTCCTGTGGATATTTTCAGGCTTTCAAATATATGTCTTCTCTTTTGAATCATGTATTATTTATAAAAAGAATGAAAATAGACACTATCTCACAACATACACACACAAAACGGATTCAACAGGGACTCAAC
This sequence comes from Microtus ochrogaster, assembly GCF_000317375.1. Classification (NCBI taxonomy): domain Eukaryota; kingdom Metazoa; phylum Chordata; class Mammalia; order Rodentia; family Cricetidae; genus Microtus; species Microtus ochrogaster. The sequence continues at coordinate 61,094 of NW_004949170.1, read as the reverse complement.
ATGCAATACATCTGAAAACATTGACACTGGTCTTGACAGGAAGTTGTTGTATATAACACAAAGACTCAAGCAGCAAAAGCTGAAATACACAAGTGTAACACAACTTTAATTAGTCTTATTAAATAAAAACCGAGAGTCAGATATTAGAGGTGAAAGCTGAAAGATCAGAGAAACAGAGCAGCCAGCCACTAGAGTTCTGACTTCCCTTAATGCTAAGACTGAATGCTGTGAGCTCCTGTCTGCTCCTGCTTTATATTTCTCTCTCAACACCCAGTCATACCACTTTTGTTTCCACCTCCCTAGTGCTGGGAGCAAAGGTGTGAGATGTTTCTCTTGCAGACTGGTTCAGTCTCAAGTAGCCCAGGGTGGCCTTGAACTCACAGAGATCTGCCTGCCTCTGCTTCCCGAGTGCTGGGATCAAAAGTGTGTTCCACCATTCCTTCACCTCTGTGGTTAATTAGTGGTTTAGCTCTGCACTCTGATCTTCAGTCAAGCTTTATTTGTTAGATCACAAACAAAATATCACCACACACAAGTGGGACAGAGACAAGATAGACATCTTCTTCACAGCACAGAGGACAACCGTCAGAGTGGACACAGAGGACAACCGTCAGAGTGGACACAGAGGACAACCG
>NW_004949170.1:42171-60359 GCF_000317375.1 Microtus ochrogaster | reverse complement strand
CCAGGCTGGTCTCAAATTCACAGAGATCTGCCTCCCAAGTGCTGGGATTAAAGGCGTGCACCACCACCGCCCGGCTCAGAAGTTCATTTTTAACTATCCCTGGCTGCTGTCTGTCTCGATCCTGTGATATCACTGTATGGAATTCAATTCATTTATTTTCTTTCTTTTTTTTTTAAAATCTCTTTTTACTTTCAGTTATGTGTGTGTTTTGCTACATGTATCTGTGCACATACATACCGAGGCCAGAAGAAGGCAGGAGATGCCTGGGACTGGAGTTACAGCAAATGGTTAGTTACCATGTGGATTCTGAGAATGGGGACTGGTTCTTCTATGACAACATCTAGTGCTATTAATTGCTGAGCCATCTCTCTATTCCTACTTTTAATTTAAAATTTATTTCTATACATTTTATTTAAAAGATATTATATCCCTTTCTCCTTTTTACTCTCAACTCCACCCCATCTCAAATACTTCATTGAAATATATGAAGACAACCTGCTGAGTCTGATTTTTTTCAGTTTTATGTATAATGGTTGCAGGGCTGATGACAACCCTTTCCCTGGGGAATAAGGCTAAGGAGGCCTGGCAAGAGAACAGTAAGGAAATTATACATTAGTGACACAGAGGACTCAGGGTTCTCTGTCGAAGATCACTCTTAAAAGTGTGTTTCAGTAGGAGGCCTTGCAGATGTCTATGAGTTGATATCCAGGTTCGTTTCATTTTGAGCAGCAAACAGGGTGGTGGAGTAGTCTCATTTCTCCTAGTCAGATAAAATAACCCTACTCAAAGTATCTTTGGGGGAAAATATTCACTTGACTTAAAATTTTATGATACATCCCTATCAAACAAGACATTTCCTTGTCCATGGTCCCTATAATCTCAGGCTAATCATAGATGTCAGGAGTATTCCTAACGCGAGCTCTCTGCCGATGCAAAAATCCCAATCAAGCCAAATGACAGCAGCCGAATTAAAGAATATCCAGATTTAATGGGATTTCTGCGCTCTCAGGTGGGCTTGAGGGGAACCAGGAAGTTGTGAGTGACACAACAGATGTGAACAAATACCCTCAGTCTCCGTATCCTATGTTATACAGCTCTTATTAGCTAAACCATGTTCCTTTCTAACTCTAAAAGAAGCAGTAAACCTAGTTTTTCCAATCTAACACTATCTTTTAACTATTCAGATGACTACATGGCATATAACTCCAGCACTCAGAAGCTGGGAGGAAAGTTGCCATGAATAAGTTGCCACCTTGGGCTAGATAACAAAATAACAACAACAACAACAAAATTCCATTTAGGATATAAGAGCAGGCCTAAGAATTTCAAGTCACCAACAAATTCTTAAACTTTAGACTGGCATGAACTGAGTAACAATTTAACTACATCACTCTGGTTCCTGTACAGGAAATAACTTTTACACACTTACACAGCTACTATGGAAATCAAAATGGCAGTTCCTTGGAAAATTGGGAAAAGATCTACCCCAAGATGCTGCTATACCACTCTTGGTCATATACCCAAAGCATGTTCCATCCCATAGTTGTTTTTATTACTCTTTGGCTCTTTTAGCAGCCTACCACCCAGCAGTCAGATACATCACGCCCAGCCTTAGCTTGGCTTGTTTCTAGCCAGCTTTTCTTACATTATCCCATCTACTTTTGCCTCTCAGCTCTTAATTTTTTTCTATATACCTTTGTTTACTTCTTAGTCTCAGCTTTTACTTTTATTCTATATACCTTTGTTTACTTCTTAGTCTATGGCTGCCCCCGATACCCTCCTCTCCTCTTCTAGCTCCTTCTCTCTTTCTGCTGTTTACTGTCTCTATCTGGCAGCCCTACCTACCTATCTATCTCCTGCCTAGTTACTGACTATTCAGATTTCTATTAAATCAATCAGGTGTTTTAGGCAGGCAAAGTAATACGGCTTCACAGAGTTTTAAATAAACAAATGCAACATAAAAAATGCAATACATCTTTGTATCAGTAAACAAATATTTCACAGCATAAATTAATATCTCACTAAATTTGCCCTTTTTGTCTAAACAAAAATGAAAGGTTTTAACTTTAACCTAGTAAAACTATATAAAACAAAAATAGTTATCAAGAATTATATTTACAATATTTGGTCCATTTGTATTTAGCCAATTCAGAGAAAATATTCCATTATCTATTCTAACTTTGTGATCCAAAGTAAATATACCCATTTACTTTTTATCATAACTAAGGAAAATTATAGGTCTTAATTATTTAGTCTTTAGTCCCATCAGACCCCAGAAGGATGTAATGTCACCTAATAACAGAGACTTCTAACTGCCTGGACAGTCACCTAAAGTTCCTCTGTAACATCGGGGGATTCACCTTTGGCCTAAAGGCCTAGAGTATCTGGCAGACTTTTCAGTGAACAGGAAATTTGAAGAACTGTTGTGTCTTGTATTCATAAAGTTCAGTCACTTTCCTCTGTGTCCTGTAGACTCTTCTGTGAAGCAGGAACCCTGAACAACTGACCCATCTTGTTTTGGCAAAGGTCAGCAGCCCTTTCCTGTGAGTCCTGCATGTCTAGAGACTGGAACAGCAATCATGACCTTGATGACCCTGTACGGGTCTGCGCTAAGTCCTTTGCATATATGCTATGAATTCATACCTTGGTGTTTTGTGAAATGAAGAGTGGGGGGTGTGCACAGGAGGGGGTAACTCTGACTAATCTAACAGCTCTTGGGAGCATTTTCCTCATACTGGGTTGCCTTATCCAGCCTTAATGTGATGGTTTCTGCCTAGTCTTATTGAAACTTCTTGCACCATGTGTACGGGTTGGTTTTAAGTATATACTTGACACCAAGCTGGAGATATCAGAGCAGGGAGCCTCAGGAAAAGAAATGCCTCTATGAGATTCAGCAGTGAGACATTCTCACAATTCTTGATCAGTAGGGGAGGGCATAGCCTATTGAGTGTGGTGCCATCCCTGGGCTGGTGGTCCTGGGATCTAAAAGGAAGGAGGCTGAGCACGCCATATGAAGTTAGCCAGTATTCCTCCATGGCATTTGAATCAGGTCCTGTCTCCAGGATATTGCCCTGTTTGAGTTCCTGCCCTGACATCCTTTAATAGTGAACAGCAATATGGAAGTGTAAGCCAAATAAACCCTTTTCTCCCCCATTTTGCTTTTTGGTCATGGTGTTTTATCACAACAACAGAAACCCTAATTAAGATACCATATTTGGTTGATATCTATGAAAGACCTGCTCCTTTCTAAAGGTAAATGGAAGAAGAAAAAATTTGGGGAAGATGTGGAGGACTGATGAGAGTGGAGGGAGGAGAGAGACACTGTAAGTAAAGATGAAAGAAGAATAAATAAAAAATAGAAAGTAAACGAAAGAGAGGAATGTGGATGAGTGAGAGAAGATGAAACTGAAAACTCAGCAAGGCAAATGTCAAACTCCCGAGGCTCTGTCTCAGACACACGGGGCTTCATTTTCAAAGGGTTTATATAGCTCTATCCCTACTGAAGCACTGATCTAGCTAACCTTTATCAGTAAAAAATTGGGAGTGAGATTTTGGGGTAAGAACCTGAAAGATCAGAGAAGCAGCAGGGCAGCCACCAGTGACTTCTACCTCTTCAGTTCCTCCAACCAACAAATGCCAAGATCCTCTCTCAGCCCTGTCTTACTAATCCTGTCTCCTATCTGTCCATAGTCCTCCAAACTTCTATAGTATTTTTTGATTATCTAATGGCTAGCTCTGCTCTCAGACTTCAAGCAAGTTTTATCATCATCAGAACAAATGATGATCAAAATATCACATTTCCCCTTTTGCCTAAATAAAAAAGGAAGGTTTTAACCAGCATAGTGAAACTATATACAATAAGTATAATAACCATATATAAGTATATACAGGCAAGAATTATATTAACAATATCCAGTCCCTTTGTATTTGGTAAATTTAGAGAAAATATTTTACTATCTTGGTGAGTCCAAGGTGTGATGGGGAGGCTCTGTCAACCAATCACATCTAGTTAAGGCATGGCTACCTGGAGCGCAGGAAGAAAAACTGGGAGGACCCAGATGCACGTGCTCTCTCTCTCTGTGCGGGCCCCCACTGGACAGATAGGAAGTCAGACCTCCCACTCTTGTAGCGTGAGTTTCCCCTTATAACCATTAAAATGTAATTGTTATCCTAGAGCTGGCCTGGTTATTTATCGTACCGACCTAATTCGCAACAAAGGTGTTGTGCTTAAATTACTTTTTATTCTAACTTGTATCACCAACCCAAGATTATCTCATGTCTCTTAACCTTATATACTTTATACCTTTTTTGTGAGCTTCTATTTTCAATTTGGTAACAAGAACGACTATAACTATCTAGTTAATCAGAGATCTTAGAAGGATATAATATTACCTGAGGAAACAGGAAATGCAGAGCAAACAGCTGGCTGCCTGGACAGTCACCCAAGGTTCCTCCGTACCTTTGGGGCATCTCCTGCCTTGTCTCGAAAAAGTTCAGCAATCACTTTCTTCTGTGTCCTGTTTGTCTAATTTGGACAGCATACAGTCAGTAGTAAAGGCAAGGGCAGTTTTTTTGTCCAATGGTGAACTTTTGTCACCAAGAAAGAAAACTCCATATGGAGTTTTGCTGATGTTCATCATCTTTTCTGAAGTAGATTGGTGATGTCAGGAGCCAACATGTCTCATTGTCATAAAAAAGCCTTATATTATTAAAACATCTTAAATGCCATATTTTGTAGATCTCTGAAGTGTTTGAAGACCACCTGTCTATTTAAAATGTATTTTGTTTGACCTTGAAAACATCCCTAACGAAGGATAAGAGGTTGTGGTGTATTCGAGAAGGTGTATCACTATGATTGGCTTTGAGGTTTCTAAAGCTAATTGTCATATCCTGTGAGTTCTCTCTGTCTCCTACTTGAGAATCAAGATGTGAACACTCAGCTCTATTTCAGCCATTGTGCCTTTGCTCCACCATCATATACTCTAAAACTTTGAAAATATGAACCCAATTGTCATTGTATTTCTGAAGTAGGTTTGGTAAAATAAAATTTGTATTTTAACAATATAGTAGAATCACAAAGTCATATTGATTTAAATAAGTCAAAACATCACAGATCATCTTGTTACATCTTATAACCACAGTAATGTATCAAACTCGGAAACTTATGAAACTAACACCTCTTAAAATAAAATAAGAAAGTAAAACTAAAAAAAAAGAAAACATCCCTAACATGTTTGATTATAATAAGCAACTACTACCAACTTGTATTTCTTTATTATCTTAAATAGTTTGCAGTAATAACTTTTAAGAACTAGAAATTTACATTATATTGTTAAATGAATTGTATGGGAACAATAAACAAAAGTAGAAATGCACATCCAGTATGTAATCTGACATTTGTATCAACATACAAAATATGTTGAACATATATGTAGAAATATATATACAGTGTAAGAAAAATAACCTCAAATTTGTATCAACATGCAAAAGTTCATACCAATGTAAAATATTAAAGACTAGTAGTTTTTGTTTACAACTAGATTTAACAATCTACTTTTATTCTATCATTTCTATATCTCCCCTTTTTCTTTTCAGAACAAGACCACTGAATCTAATCTTCTTTGTTTAATTTTTCTTTTTCTTTTTGTCCATTACCAATAACCACTTGTAACCAAGCCCTAAATGATGACAAATATCATAACCTACTGAATGACCAAAAACTGTCCACCCCACCTATTGGGAATGTGGGCATTGCGTTTTTAAAATTATTTTTTGTTGTCTGTGGGTGACATCATCTTTAGGGGACCTTGAAAAAAATGAGATAATAGTCAAGTTATGGGAGAGTTAGCTCTATTATTTGTTGCCCAATCTTTGTGTAATGGGAAAGTTTCGGGCTTATTGCAAATCCTGGCTAGAGTAGTGTATATGAAATTTTCCTGAGTAGTTTGTAGTTCAAAGCTGATTTTTGGGTGGTGTTTGTCAGTTTAGTGGTGTCAGCACAAACTAGATGGAATCATTGTGTGGGACCCTATGCTCCTTGTGAAGACTTTAAAGGTCGCTGTTGAGAATGATCAGTTTACTGTAGAAAATTTAAAGACTTTTAAATGCTATATGTAGTAAATCTCAAAGAGGATAAAGAACCATAATTTGTTATGTACATCCAGAGCATAAACACTTAATTATTAGTTACCTGATAGACTCTTAACCTGAAATCATGGATAGGAAGCTAGAAGAACTCTTTTATTAGAATAAGTTGTATTCTATATGACCATTAATATAATGACAGAAATTTTAATATATATATATATATATTAATTTATAAATTTTGAGACAATATTTACACCTTGAGAAAAGTTTTAAAGCTAAAAATAAAACCAAAGAATTATGAGATTAGAGGCAATAGAATAGTCTCTTAATTTTGGTTTTACTTCTGTCCCATATCAAGTGGCTCTTTTTTGGTATAAGACAGAGATTTGGGATTTTCTTTTAACAACCATGTTTGAGTTTAGAGAAGGAGAGAGCCATGTTCCAACTCTAACGCCAGCTTTTGTTTTTTAATTGAACTGGGACTGTAAAATGACCATTTGTCTATATATCTGTAGAGAACAGCGGAAACAAACATTTGGGAAGATTTGTGAAATTTTATCCCACTGGAAATGGGATATATCAATAGGCCAATTTACTCTTTTGGGGGAGGACTTTTTTTTTTTTTAGGGCATGATTTGTTTTTTTTGTTTGTTTTTTAGAAGTCTCATTTGTCCACTGGTCTTTAGGTTACTTGGTTGGATATCTTTATTTTTTTGTAAAAAACAAACAAAATCCTGCCCCAACCCTAACTTTGGGGAGTTTTATTTTTGGCAAGCTATATTTGATCAAATGTAAAGCATCTGTCAATCTTGTAAGTTAGTTTAGATTTAATGATCATGTTGTTTAATGAACTATTGTCTTTTAATCAAGAGATCTTTTATGTTTAAATCTAATCTTTATCAATTTTGATGGTATCTATAAATCCCCCCCCCCATGGAAACAAAAACAAAACCTCTTCCCCAACATAACACATATCCTGGTTTTTATTCTGATGTCAACATATTTTTCAAGTATACAGGTTGATTTAATTTAGCAGTTTTTTTATTATCTTATGTTTCTCTGTAACTGCCATTTCCTTTTCATTAGCATTTAAAATATTAAAGTTAATAAACTATTATGTAATCTATCTCTGGGGATCTTAATTATCCCTTCTGTTTATTAAGTATATCTTTTAATGTATCAGGTGAAGTGTTAGTCTGCTTAACCTTTATCAATAAAAAAATCAGGAGTCAGATTTTGGGGTAAAAACATGAAAGATCAGTGAAGCAGTGGAGCAGCCACCAGCAACTCCTACCTCTTTAGTTTTTCCATCCAAAAAAGTGAAAGATCCTCTCTCCGCCCAATTTACTACTTCCTCTCTCCTATCTGTCTTCCAAACTTCTATAGTACTTTTTGGTCCGCTAATGGCTAGCTCTGCTCTGACTCCAAACAAGCCTTATTATCTTTTCACTGGGGCTGACTCTGCCAAACAGAGATGGATACTATAATGATGAGCTGACAACAGATGAAGAATTTATAACCTTTACATTTTTTATCTTTCTTGTTTCCAGAATCATCACAGATGATCCTACCAAGACTGGACCAAATTTTCTGCAGGTTCTGTGTGATCTTGCTCCTGGGACAAGGCATTACTTTGCATACTCCTTTCATAAATTGAGGGCTTAGATGGATGGAGTCTTATACTTCGGCACCCTCCTAGGCTTCAAATGCAGAGCAAGGGCCTTCCCCTTAATGGTGCTAAAGTCCTTGAAAATTCCTACCACTTTTTCACCACTGGACTGTCATCTGAAACTACCTCATGCTGTTTTTCTCAACAAGACACAGACTTCTAATTTCTTTCTACATGTTTCTTTTTCACCATAGACTTGAATGAGTCAATAGAAATGACCATCCAATAGCAGCAATATTTTGTCTAAGGAATATTATATCAGTCCATTACTTTTTAATTCTGCCTTACTTTTTTTGGGAAATGGAGAGAATAAGAAAGATTTGGAGCCAAAATATCATAGAAATAAAATCTTGCTAAATTTTTCATGAAAGTTTCTAAGCACCTGTGCTTACTAATCAGACATTTAGTATCTTTATCAGAAATAGAAGATGACAACAATTCCCAGGATCAATACAGTTGTAGCTGTCAGCATACAATGAAGTTTGCAAGCTATACAGGGTACACAAGATTGATTAATGTCTAAGACCAATTGTCCTGTTCAGTTTCCATGCTTCCTTGACTACTAAGGGAGTAAACAGAGAAACAAAATCAGCTTGAATGTTGCACTGCCTGAGGGAGTGCATCAGTCTGTCAGGAACTGAAAAATACATTATATCCCAGGAGCCATAGACTCTAACAAGAAAAACCCAAGTCACATGTCTCTCAAGGTAGGTAGGCCATGACAACTCCATGGTTCCTGTCAGAGCCCATTACTAAAATCCCATGACCTTGACCTCTACTGTCTGTCAAGGAGAACCCATCTTCCAAGTTCTATAGGAACAGCTGATTACACTTTGTATCTAGCTTTCTATGGCTTTTCCTATCTTAAGTCCTGATATCTTCAACATTATTCCAAAAGTCAGTATTTCCAGGTCCTTTATAGCAACAAAATCACTTTTGGGGTACCATTTTTTTTTTTGTTCCAACTTTCTTCTCCGTTACTGTGATTAAATTATCTAACCAAAAGTAACTAGATAATGGACAGGTTTATTTGGCTGATACCACTAGGTCACAGTCCCTACTTGTGGGAGTTTGGGATAGAAACTCAAGATAATAACTGAAGGCGAAGTATGTGTAATTATTGTTTCCTGGCTTCATCTCTTGCTTTGTTATGCTCAGCTAGTTCTCTTATCCAGCCCAGGCCCACTTGCTCAGAGATATTGCCAACTCAGTGGAAGAACCTTCCCACATCAATCAAAATCAACACAATCTCTCTCAGACACAGTAACCAGATATTCTGATCTAGGCACACCTTCAATTCAGGTTGCCTCAGATGAATATAGGCTATGTCATGTTGACAGCTGAGGCCAATTAGGAAAAAGAGACAAGAATAGACAAGAAGGTTTTCAAGATCCAAAGCCAATGAATCAATCCTATCAACCACTTCAGCAGCAAAAACACAAATATGAAGATAGCAACAACTGGAAAACACAGATATGCCAGGAAATGGGAAGAGGCTAGTGTCTAAGCTCAAGAAAATTAAAAATGTCTTTCCCCAGAAATTTCCCAAACCAACAAAACTCAAGGAACTCATAAGAAAGTTTCTGAATACAAAATTGGTGAAGGTCCAGATTACAATCAATGAAATCAACAACATAGATGGCACCACTGACAAAAGAAGACACAAAGACAGATCTACAAATATATATATATATTAGGGTTCCTTAAACAAGAACTACGAGTTTCTAATCAAAATCAAAATCCAAGAAATCATTGACCAGCACTTATCCTGGACACTCCAATTTTCTCCTTTACTAATAACAGGAAATGGGTTGGGTGAGGAGATTCACTTGAAGCCTTCTGATATTTTAGCTTTATAGAAAATAGTTTGACTACTAAAAGGATCTCATTCTCCTATGATAAAGAAAAGGATGTCTTTCAGGATCACTTAGACATCATTTTGTTTTCTATGACTGCCTGTAAGTCTGCATCAGAATGAGGAAACAAAAACATAACAAAATGCAAGATAACAGATTTGGAAAGAACCAGTATACACCTAAAGCAAGATGTTTTACTCTAATTGCTTTATAACTCACAAGTACTATTGAAAATAAGTTTATTGTTAGTTTTTTTTTGTGTATGTTTGTGCATGAGAAAGAATGTCTTCCATATGTATACAGGTGACACACAAAGGAGGGTGTCAGTTCACCTGGATCTGGAATAGTAGAGTTATGAGCCTCCAAACTTGAGTGTAGGTATCTGAACTCAGGTCATCCCCCAAAATAATATGTGCAGAGCTACCTGCCAAGACCCATAATACCTTTTATCCAATAAAACAAAATTCTTTCACAGATTAGTAACAACAACAAAACCTAAATAAATAAAGAAGTAATTTTGATGCATCAAAATTAAAATGTTCTGTATGGTAAATGTGTACCATAAAATGAATACAATTCAATAACAATGCCCAACAATTAAAACAGAAAATTTGATTACAAAGCTATATTCACAGTGGAAACACTCAGAATGCTCAATAGAATTATGAAAAAATAGTACACAGATTGATATAATATGACTTCTATACTTACAAAAAGATAAAACAATCAAGAATGTGTACAATATTTGTGAAAGAATAAAGGGGATGGAGAGAAAAAGACAAGAACAAAGGCAGGAAAATATAGTCAATTTTTAACCAAAAGATCACAGGAAACATAGCCAGGAAAAATGTAATCTTGACCAATGTTATCCAGCTACCTATGATTCAATGTGGATAACAATTAAATAAGCACAGATTTCACAACTTTCACAAAATTAACACAAAGTGATCCTTAAACTATTGTTTCTGACCCTCCAGCTACTAATATTTCATTCAAAGACAAAGTCCAATGACCTAGAGCTCTCTCTGCCAATGGAGGTGATTTCTTGCTATGACTCTGCAGTCCCTTATGCCTCCTTGTGGTTTTAGGTAAATCCAGCCCCACTGATGCCCAATCCCAGAACAACAAATAATAAAAGCTGCTTCCTGCTACATACATTATGGCATGAAATGTGGATTCTGCCCCATCTACCTGCCCCAAATCATGCACACTTGAGAAATCTCTGAGATCAGAAACTCCCTTTGTCTCCTGAACAAAATTTCACTGAATCACATCATTGTAGATGGTGGTAGCAGAAATTTAAAAGCATTCTAATTGTATTGCTGAAAGGTGATCCACATCACCATCTTCCTACCAGTTTCTAAATCATTTTATGACATTATTAAGACAAACCTGAAAGTGGAATGCAACATTCAGAACTTCTAGAAACCACACCTCCTTCAGTTTTTCAATCTGTCTTCCCACTGCATATTGGACAGTGATATTACAAGCATCATATCCTCCTCCCATGTCAGGGCTGCAGAGTCTCCCCTCCTCAGGAAATCCATACACAGGGAGGCAGAGAGGACACGTCACCATATACAAGAAAACCACAGCCTGGCTCATGGTCCATCCAAATCCCAGCAGATGACAGCTCAGCAGACCTGCTCTGAACACCCTATACCCACCATGGCATGGCTTGTGATCTTCCTTACAACTCCCTACAGCAGAAGCGGAGGAAAATCCTGGAAAGAATGCACAAGCTACCTGTCACTAGTACTTCTGATTGCTAGGTTTTCCCAGAATCCCTCATGGGCTACTGGCATCCAGTTGGGCCTCAGAATATTAACAGCTCCTTTACTGGGTGACCAGAGATTAAATGATTTAGAGAGTACAGTCTTTCCAGCTCTGCCCTCCTAGCCCTGCAGACAGGGCCCTAGTCTAGAAAGTTTGTACTTTAACAGACATTCTTCCACTTTCCTAGAGCACATCCTGTTCCTCATTCAAAACATAAAGTTATTTGTGTGCAAAATCCATTACACACTCAATCTCCAGTGTAGTGAAGCATTTGCTGGGAAGTCCTGCAGACAAACAAAAGTCACATTCACACAGTAACTGTTGTTAAAGAAAGACAGGCCATGAATTAGAAAAAAAATGAGGGATCATGGTAGAGCTTGGAGGCAGGAAAGAGAATGTGGATATGATGTAGTTATAATCTCAAAAATTATTTTGAAAAGTTGAAACAAGCTTTGTGGCCATGTGCTCCAGAGACTAGAGATTTCTCACGCCCTTTCTCTAAGGATGAACATCTTAAACCAGAAAAATAACAGTACTGTTAGACAGGGCCATAACATTCTACTCAGGTCTTCAATTTTGGTTGAAATACTTTAATTATAGAAAGTTGGTTTCATGATAAGGTCAATACTTTACCCAGATTTTTGATTACCCTGGCCTGTAGACCATACGAAATGACCAATCAGGACATTTATGGAGCATCTAAAATTGACTACTTAATTCTACATTGCTAATTTCATCTACTGTTGAGGCAGGAAAGCTCTCACCCTCTGACCTGCCTCTCCCTTTCTTCATTAAGACTCATAGTTGGTCAATGAACTTAATTCTTACACAGATCTCTCTTCATTTTTAAGTCCCCAATAAAAGTCAAAGTGATTTGAGGACACTCATTAACTGGTCCATTTTTTCCTACTTACTGAGGCAGGATTAGGGTTTCAAAGCAATTCTCAGTTACATAGCATGAGGCAAGCCTAAGCTATAGGAGACATTGCTCTACACAGAAATCAATAATCAACATCACTTGAGAGAAAAGGAATAAGACTATTAATTACCTAGAATACTAGAGAACAGAAACAAATGGAGATAAGAGCATAATGCACTTAAAGAAAATATTTAAAAATGATACCAATAAGTGATTTTAAAATGATAAAAATAATGTATTTTAAGAACTAAAAAACTTAGATATATTGATGTTGAAAAAGAGTAGGTTCTTCCCTAGTAGAGGGAGTATCATTAATAAGATTGACTGATATTGCCCATATGTATATGTTGGCTGCTGAGGTCTGTAACCTGACACATAGACTTATAGTCAATGGCCGGTTTCTCAAACCTTTGAGCTGACATAACTGTGTCAAGCAGGACTGAACATATTTATCTGCATAGGAGAGCTGCCTAATTAGAAATTCAATATTCATTGGCTCAAGATAACCTTCCCAAACTGCACACCCACACAATCTGGTCTGTTTTCATTTACATGACATAAATTAAAACATGCTGGGAAATTACAAAATCACCACTCCCCGCCCAGTACCACAGTCAGGTCCTATTTCATAAAGGTGACTCCAGCAGCTGATTTCCTAGCCTGTTTCCCCTACAGAGAACATAGTAAACTATTTCTCCTATTTTGGTCTGAAGACAGAAGCAATGTGCCACATGTGAATCCTTTTCTTGTGACGGCATTGGACAGTCGACTACATGACTCAAACAGATAATTTGAAAACTCTGAGGTGGTACAGTCTTTTAACTTAAAAATTCTGAAGGTGTGATATAGAGGACAGCAAGGTCACTGCCCTAGAGAGCAACAGACTGGAATCAAACCAACCCGAGTCAACATAGGAGAGCTTTTCTCAGAAACATTTTTTTTTCTAATGGGATGGAAATGCAGCTATTCTAGAATTAATATGCCTGCCCAGGATAAATCACTTCTCACACTTAAGAGATTAATAAAGAAAAATCTAATCTAATGATGGTATGCATCCATCTCTAACTGATGCTCAAAAGAGAAGCCATCTTAGACAGACTTTTCATTCCATATATGCCATCATCCTTAGGTGTCTTTTAGGTTCACACTCCAGGTTACACTTTGAACAAATTAAATAGAGACAGGCAAGTTGCCAGTTTAGGAACTTGGGCAAATGGGAGAGTTGCAAAGCAAAGATACTCTCAGAGATCTGGAACAGCAGATCTTCTTCAGTGGCAGGGTACTAAGGTGAAGGTCACAGGGTGTGAGAAAGATTAGACAAGTAGAAAGATAAAAGCTGGACTGGGAAGGTCTTGCACAAGCTAAGTCCCGTGCCAAGTTAGCTTCTTAAGAAAAATAGAGTCTTTACTAGTTCCAGTAGGGAAATGGAAGGAAATGGGAGGCTTCTATGAAGTCAGTAGTGGGACAAATTCAGGAGGAAGCTAATCAAGCAATGCTACACAAGGGGAGCAGAGTATTTCAAAACATTAATTACTAAGCCCACAGTAGCCTTGGGACTGATAACCATAGCTCCACCTAGTGGAAAGAGCTGGATTCTCAGGATCTGAAGCAACCTGGCCAGCTCTCCCAAACGTATTCCAGGTTTCAGAGGAGCTCTGTTGTGTTGTCAATACCTCAGGCCCTAGGAAAATCTTTCAAGGCCTAGGCCTCAGGCTGTTCCACCTTCCTGCCTGAGGCCTAAATGAAAACCTTGCTTGACAGTGTTCTACTTTTCAAATACTTGTACCTCATGTCTTATTGTGGATCTGTTAGAACCGATTTTCTCAAGAAGAAAACTGCAACTTTATGTCACACCAGGCCTTAAGTTTAGTTGTGACCCTGTAATGCCTCATTGAGCAGCTTGCTAGAGGTCTGTTCTTTGATATGGGGATGGGTCTAGAGGTTGGTTGTAAAACAGGGGTGGGGGGCTTCTTTGTAATGATTTGGAGTCAAATGTCGGGAAAATCCTGGTGAACAAATGTGTATTCTAGCATCTCTAATGGGCTTGGTCAGCATACACTTTTGGGTCCTCCCCCAGATAAATTCTATTTTGTGAGATTCGCAGTAGTTGAGTGCTACACAACACATGAGATGCTTTTTACAACCTTCACAAAATTAATCAAATGGATCTTACAGGTAGAGGTTAAATGCAAAGTGTTGAAGGTCTAGAAGATATTGGAGAATCTAGGCCTCTCCGAGTTTGGCAACCTCCTTTCCATGGAAGCACCAAAAAGCATTCCAAAAGCATGCAGGAGTTGAATAGAAAGATGTTTCTACACACAGCTCCCTACTGCTAATGCTCTGAGCAAAT
Source organism: Microtus ochrogaster (assembly GCF_000317375.1). NCBI lineage: Eukaryota > Metazoa > Chordata > Mammalia > Rodentia > Cricetidae > Microtus > Microtus ochrogaster. The sequence goes on along the minus strand of NW_004949170.1, from coordinate 45,702 downwards.
TCAGCCCACGGAGCTGTTATTCAAAGGCCTGCCTCTTGGTCCAAGGACTTGCAAGGGCTGCAGGAGACCTCACAGGGCAGGGAATCTGGCTGCAGGTTCCCACCCAGATCCGGGGAGGACCCACCATACTGACTCCCGCACCTCTTCATCTGCTCCGCCCATCTGGGGACAGCAGCCCCGCTCTCACCATGTCGTGGCTTTTCAGCTTTCCCAAACTCTCCGCGCAGCTCCCTGCAGCAGCGATCACACTGCAGCCCCCAAATCGCTGTCGCCAGCTCCTCTTCAAAGCCAATCCTTCTGCCTGTGGCCGGAAGGGTCCTGCACCACTTCTGACTGGCAGGTCGCCTGGAAAGCCTGATTGGCTAGTGAGGTCTGAATGACAAGAGCTCCTCCCTTAGTGGTACAGTATACTTAAAGACACAGCACAATGATTCCTGGTCGTAACTTCCAGCCAGACCCAGAACTTTTCCAGATCTGCAGAGGTATACATTCGAATAGCTCTTGTCACTGTCTCCAATAGCAGACCCTGCTATCTTCCTGCACTCCACAGGAACTCCCCCTTCCTTCTCCTGGACGCGTTGTGGCTAGCTAGCTTGTAGAACCCCTGTCCCAGAGATGGAAGGAAGCCCAAAATATTAACGATTAAAGAGAGATTTAAGAACACAAAAGGAGATGTTTGTTTTGTGGTTCCATGCAGAGTCAGGTGAACTGAAGGTACTTTTCACCAGGTTACCACACGGACTTCAGACAACCAGGAAAGAAAAGCAGGAACCAGATCTCAAACAAGATAATAGTTCTTTCTTCCATCAGAAGGCTGGATGATGGTTCTATTCTTTTAGAAATTCTATCCCTAAAATTCAGAGCAAACTCATGCCAAATGAATAATAGTAAAAAGTAGTTTTCCTGGGAAGTTGAATACTTAGAGAATAATGGAGTTAGGAAGAATGTCTTTATGAAATACTCCTTCCTCAGTGGGCAGGTGAAAAATAAACACAATTGTGTTATTCAAGGTTTTCTACAAGGACAGAACTGGTAGAATGAATGCAACCACGTATACAGAAAGTGATTTATTAGAATGTCTCACAAGCTGTGATCCAGGTAGCTCAACAATGGCTAATTACCAATGGAAATTTGAAGAATCCAGTGGTTTAGTTGATCTGACCATGAGGCTGGATGCCTCAGCTGGTCTCCAGTATATACCCAAATCCAGAAAAGTGGGCTATAATGCTAATAAAAAAAATCAGCTTAGTAGCCAGAGCTAGGGCAAGCAGGCAAAAAAAAAAAAAGAGCCTTTTTCTTCAATATCCTTTATATATGTTATATATGTCAGCTGCCAGCAGAAGGTGATCCATTTTAGAAGTGGATTGTATTCTTTATTTGATTGTTTTTTTTTTGTTTGTTTGGCATTTTTGTTTTGGTATTTTCGAGACAGGTTTTATCCATGTAGCCATGGAATTCATTCTGTAGACTATGCTGGTTTCAAACTCAGAAAATCCAACTGCCTCTGACTCTTCAGTGCTGGGCTTAGAGCAGTGCACTGCCACTAAGCAGCTAAAGGTGGATCTTATCACCTTAAATGACCCAGATTAAAGATGGGTCTTTAATTTCCAGCCCTTTAAGAAAAGTCCCTCACAGGTCTACCTCACTCTTTGGATTTTAGGTAATTCTAGAGGTAGTCAACTTCACTACCAATAATAACTATCACAACAGCCAAGACAGAAGAAATGAAAAAGATGAGGCAAAGGAGAGCATGGGAGTTATTTCCAAAACAATGCTTTTTCTAAACAAAGGAAACGTGGATTTTACTAAGGGATCTGGCCATATTCGTGACGCGTTCCGCCTATCCCTAAGCATGTCCAGCTAACAAATTCACTTCTGAACATGATCGTAATGTAAAAGCAGAAACATTTAGGGACACTCTTACCTCAAAGTCATACAGGGACATATAATAATTTTTAAAATGATGGAAAGAAATGCCTTTCCCATATTCATCTTGTATTACAGGTTTTAGCTGAAAATCAAGTATATGACACTGTGAAAAAAATGATTGTTTGGAGCCTATGTGACCTGTCAATCTTGATGTTTGATCTAAAAGATAACCGTACCAGTGCCACGATTCTCACAGATACAAAAGATAGAGAACATAAACAGAAAACTTCAAGGAAAACTCACTTAAGATCACTGTTTCCTCTGCTCCTAGATGAACAGTTATGATGATCTCTATTAAGCTCAGAACACAGCTGCTTTTGCCTCTGAGCAGGCTGGCTCTGCAGAAGGCCACAACTGCTTCCATGAAAGACCAAAAGGATTAACTAGCCCCGGCATGCTGTCTGTCCCAGACCTGTGACATCACTGTAGAGAATTTCACTCTTTCCTTTTTTTAACTATCAAAAAGTTACAGTAAATGGTTAGCTACCATGTGTGTTCTGGGAATGGAAACTGGGTCCTCTGTAACAAAACCCCGTGCTCTTAATTGTTGAGGCCTTTCTCTAGCCCCTCTTTTTTTAATCTAAAATGTATTTATTATGTATACAGTGTTCTGCATACACGTATCCCTGAAGGCCAGAAAAGGGCACCAGATCTCATTACAGATGATGGTGAGCCACCATGTGGTTGCTAGGAATTGAACTCAGGCTCTCTGGAAGAACTGTCAGTGCTCTTAACTTCCGAGCCTTCTCTCTAGCCCCATAGCCACACTTTTTTAATTTAAAATTTATTTCAAATTGTTAATTAAAAGTTATTATATTACCTTTTATCTCTTCATTCCATCCCTTCCCAATTCCCTTCCAAATACTTCTTTCTTTGTTAAGCATGGGTGAATAAGTATGCTGAAATACATGAATACAACCTGCTGTATCCATATTTGTTGGATATATATGGCTAATGGGATGACCATGTTGTACAGAGAAAACAATTAGGGATCTCATTCCTGCCTGAGGCTAATTCTCTTAAATGGAGGGGAAATCTACTTTTTAATCAGCATCAGGTGTCTGACCCTGACTAGCCTGTGTTGGACAGGAAACATAATCAAGAATAGAATGCTTAGGGTGGAAATACCTTAGCAATTAGGAGCACTAAAGATTCTTTCGAGTATCCAGCTTCACTACTGTCTGTAACTCCAGTATCAGGGGTTCTGACACCATCTCCTGCCTTTCCTGACCACCATAAGAAGAGGAGACTTGCATGATAAAAGTTACTTTTCCTATCTGGGCCAGTTCACTTCTCATTAGGCAACTTGTTGGTCCCTTGCTCCCAGTCACCATATTGATGCTGAGTTTAATGCAGATACCCGATGTTGTTCTTTTGGAAAACTACAACTCCCATGCTCCCCCTGGACTACGGATACCTGTCGCTCCCCGTTAAAAAGGCAGGGCCACACGAGGCCCTCTCTCTCTCTCTCTCTCTCTCTCTCTCTCTCTCTCTCTCTTTCTCCCTCTGCTACCCCCCCTTCTCTCCTCGTCCTGTCTTTTCCTTGTGTGTCCCACATCCTTCGCCCTTTTGTGTTTCCCTCCCCCATTAAAGTGAACCCAC
>NW_004949170.1:33452-37911 GCF_000317375.1 Microtus ochrogaster | reverse complement strand
TCTATCTATCATCTATCGTCTTTCAAGGCAGGGTTTCTCTGTAGCTTTGGAGCCTTTCCTGTAACTAGCTCTTGTAGATCAGGCTGGTATAGAAATCAAAGAGATTCGCCTACCCCTGCTTCCCAAGTGCTGTGGTTAAAGGCATGCACCAGGCTGAGCTGTGTCTTTAAGCACAGAATAACTAACTCTATGGGAGGTGCTCTTGTCACTCAGGCCTCACTAGCCTATCAGGCCCCCTAGGTGACCTACCAGTCAGAAGTTGTTGCAGGATTCTTCCTGCAGCGCGGCCATTTTCAAGCTTGACTTTGAAGAGAAGATGGCGTCAGCGTTTTTGTGTGCTCTGCTGTGAGTGCAGGAAGCTGAGCAAGGAGCATGGACAAGCTCGAAAACCGCGACTTGGTGAGCTTGGGGGTTATCCTCAGACCGGGAGGAGCGGCTAGTTGAGCCATGGGAGACAGTGTTGTGCATCCTCCTTTGGCCAGGTGGGAGCCGGTGACCAGATGCAGAGTTTGTCCTGTTTCTGCCTGGTCCTTCTCTTCCTGCATGCCCCAGCAGGGTCTGCGTGATCCTGTGTGATTCTGCATGTTTTTTGAAATTCCCAAGCTGTCTGGCAGCCTCTGAGTAACTTCACTATCCTTACTGTGCCTGTTCAGAGATTTGGGAATGGGACTATGTTTTGAAATACCCTTGTTGTTGACTTCACTGTGAAATGTGGGCTCCCGTAGTGTTTGTATTGCCCCAATGGAACACAGATTTGGCAAAGTCAGGTAGCCCTGGTCCCTTTAGTATCTTCCAGAAGTTCTTCACTTTGAACATTTAATGTTTATTTTTAGGATCCATCCGGAGTTAGTTCTGTGGAGCTTGTAAACAGTATTTCCTGTATAGAGTAGCACTCCACTGCTAAATTGTGGTGTAGAAGAGTAGAATTGATGGTAATTAAGGAATTACCAGTTCTTGGGAAACATTAAGTCACAACGTAGAATTTAGTAAGGGAGAGCTGCACCCCAAATACCCCAAAGGTAATGGTATTCTAACCTGTTAGAGATTAGTATGATAAAATATAAAAGTTTGTTCCTCAGGATTAACCAGCTACATTCCCATCACAAAGGAGACAAGCCTGATTTACAACCAGCACAAATGCCCATCCCTCCATTAAAAAACTGGCTTCTAAATGCTGTTCAAGGGGCCATTACAGGATCACAACTAACATTAAGTCCTCTTGTGCCATGGGGGTATATTAATTCTAGAATTAATTTCCAGTCATTTTGAAAAGTGATTTTGAGTCAAGGTCTCCTAGTTTGATTGAGATGTGCTTGAACCCTGTCAGTAGCCCCACAAGGCATTGTCCTTGTTCTCCTTGACCAAACACTAGACCTTGGATTACATGTCTGCAGCACCTCACAGTTCTAAAATTGTGTTTGAGTCACATAGTGGACTGTCCATTGCAGAATAGGGAAAGGATTTGTGTGTGCAGCGTGGCTTCTTCTTTTCTGTGTTCACTGCAGGAGGAAACAGACTAGATAAAGGCTAGGTCACAGGCTGCACTGCAGGGGTCTCCATTATAAAGAAGGGCTGATGGGGCGTGGTGATTGACTTCCTTCGTAATTTCCCTGCAGGTATTAATTCCTTCCACGTGAATGAAGACAGACAGAATTGGTGGGTGTACAATTTAGGGAGGATAGCTTGAGCTACTAAGTATTCAGTTTCCAATTAGAGAACTCTCCTATGCAAATATGTACAATCTTAGTTGACACAGTTAAGTCAGCTGAAAGGTTTGAGAAACAGACAATTGACTGTAACACCATCACATTACAGCACTCAGTAGCTAACATTTTACATGGAACAAAGTCATACAGTCTCTTATTAATGGCATTCTCTCTATCAGGGAAGGGCCTACTCCATTTCAAATTTAGTATAGATAAATGTTCTACTGTTTTTTTTTTTTATCATTTTAGAGCATCAATTATTGGTATCATTTTTAACATTCATTTTCTTTAAATGCATTACTGCTATATTTTTCAATGTTTCTTACTTTAATAATTTCATTCCATTTTTTCTTAAGTGCTGTTTATTTATATCAGTTTAGAGCAGGATTTCTTTTTTTTAAAAGATTATTATTTTTTTAAATATTTATTTATTTATTATGTATACAATATTCTGTCTGTGTGTATGCCCACAGGCCAGAGGAGGGCACCAGACCCCATTACAGATGGTTGTGAGCCACCATGTGGTTGCTGGGAATTGAACTCAGGACCTCTGGGAGAGCAGCCAGTGCTCTTAACCTCTGAGCCATATCTCCAGCCCCTAGAGCAGGATTTCTTAACCTTGGTGGTCACAGCTCCCTTGGGGGGATCAAGGATGACCCTATCATAGAACTGGCCTAAGACCATCAGAAAGCACAGATATTTTATATTATAATTCATAACAGTAGCAAAAATATAGTTATGAAGTAGCAGTGAAAATAATTTAATATTTGGGGGTTCAACACATCAGGAGGAACTGTTTTAAAGGATCATAACATTAGGAAGATTGAGAACAACTGCTTTATATCAATGTCTCCTGTAGCTCAGGCTTCCCTCACACTATGTAACTGAGAATTGCTTTGTTGCTTTGAACACCTAATCCTGCCTCTGCTACCCAGTGCTGAAAAGACAATCCTGCAACTCCAACCAGGCTGGACCTTGACTGGTCTGTGGGAAGGAGAAATAGATTAGTGAAAGAGCATCCTCCAACTTCTCCATATTTTATTGCGAATTTATAAGTGAAGTAGGACCGGTGTAAGAATTTAGTTCACTGACCAACCGTAAAGCAAGCATAGTCGCAACAGAAAAAGGAATGGACAAGAAAGAGGGTGAAAGCTTTCTTGCTGTGACAGTAGTTGACATTAGCAATGAGTAGTGACTCACCACACACCATGCATTCAAGAATCATTATAAAAACTGAACTTATTATTAAACCAAATTACTGTAGTTACAGTAGTTCAAGCAAACTAGAAGAACTGGGTAAAAGGGTGTGGTCCTGCCTAACATGACTGTATTTCCTAAGAGAAATGATGCGAGTTGTACTTGGTGTGCTCTAATACAGATCCCTAGTCTCTGGAGCATATGACCATGAAGCTTATTTCTACTTTTTAACCATATTTTTTTGATATTGTAATTACATTATTTTCACTATCTCTCTCTTGCTTCCAACTGTTCCCATGGACCTTTTATTATGTTCTAATCCATGGGCTCTTTTTGTTTAACAATTACTGTTTGAATGTGTCCTGTGTTTGGTTGCACGACCTCCCAACTATGAAGTAAAGGGTTGGCTACACTGGACATTGAGTGTGTAATGGAATGTGCACACAAAGGACTGTGTGCTTTGGAGGAGGAACAGGAAGTGCTCTGGGAGAATGGAGGATTTTACTAAACTACAAATTAGAGTCTTGTCTCACCATAGTGTGGAAGGACAAACCTGGAGGGTTTTTGCTCTCTGAGACATTTGATCTCTATTCACCCAGTGGGGTAATTGCTAATGTCTTAAAGCCCAGATGGGTGATCCTAGCTAATGAAGGATTCTCCTAGGCAATCAGGAGCACCAGTAGGAGGTAGTTAACAGGTTCTTTACAGGATTCTCTTGTTCTGCTGAAGGGAGCTGTAAGGAGGACCACAAAGCCGTGCCATGGTGAATGTAGGAGCCACTGTCCCCAGACCAGGAAGAGCAGGTTGGCTGAGCTATTACCTCCTTGGAAAGGAATGGATCATGAGCCAGACAGGTTCTGTTAATTTGTGTGGTGATCTGGGTAGTGGCCCTCGGCCTCTGAGCTTTGTTGAGTGTGGATTCCTTGGGGGAGGGGGAGGCTCTGCCATACTGATGTGGGAGACTATGAGCTTATAATATTGTTGCCTCATGCTATGTAATTGAAAATTGCTTTAAACACCCAATCCTGCCTCTGCTGCCCAGTGCTGGATAGATAGTCCTGCAACTCCTTCAGGATTGGGCCTTGACTGGTCTGTGAGAAGGAAAAATAGACTAGCTAATGAGTGACCTCCAGTATCTTTGTCTTTTAGTACTTGCTTATAAATGAAGAGGGATCTGTGCAAGAATTGAGTATATAGGTCAAGCTTGAAGCTGGTAGATTCACAGTGCAGAAAGAAAGAGACAGGACAGTGGTTGAGAACTTTCCTACTTCAACAGTAGGCAATGTTTAACAGATTGGCAATGTTTAACTATGTATTGATTGCCTAATTAGGAATTAGGTAATCAATTTTAGGTGCTCCATAAATGTCCTGGTGGCCATTTCTTGTTGTCCAAAGGCCAGGGCAATCAAGAATATGGATAAGGAACTGACCTCATGAAACCAAATTGCTATAGTTGCAGAAGTTCAACCAAAATAGATCTGAGTAAAATGTGGCCCTGCCTAACAGGACTGTTATTTTACTGGTTTTAAATATACACCCTGAGATAAAAGGTTTGA
>NW_004949170.1:31491-33016 GCF_000317375.1 Microtus ochrogaster | reverse complement strand
AACAGGAAGTACTGTGCTGTCTGAGTAATTTGATCTCTGATCACCCATTAGGAGAGCTTAGATAATATTCTAAGGTCCAGCAGGGTGGCCTTAGCCAATGAGGGACTCTGGAAAGTCTTAGCAATCAGGAATAATAGTGGCAGGTAGGTTGCACATTCTTTCCAGGATTCTTCTCCACTTTTGTTGTGATGAATTGTAAGGAAGACCATAAGCTATGCCATGGTGAGTGTAGGGTGTTCAGGGAGCTGTCATTTCTGCTGGGATTTGGATGGACCATGAGCCAGGCTATGGTTTTGTTGCTCTATGTAATGACCTGCACAGTGCTCCTTGTCCTCTGAGCCTCCCTGTGTATGGATTTCCTGGGGAGAGGGAGACTGCAGCCCAACAATCCTCTGGTAGGATATTATGCTTGTAATATCACTGTCCAGTGTATAAAGAGAGTCATGCTTTTGGTGTACAGTGGGAAGACAGATTTTGAAAACTGATAATCTGGTTTCTAGAAGTTCTGAATATTACATTCTACTTTCTAGTTTGTCTTATAAATGTTTTAAATAGTTTAAAAGCTGGTAGAACTATGGTGATTTTGATTGTCATTTAGCAATGCATGATTAAAATGCTTCTAACTTTCTGCTACCACCAGCTGCAATGGTGTGATTCAGTGATGTTTAGTTCCAGGGGACAATGGGAGTTTCTGAGCTGCAGAGGTATCTTAGGTGTTTATGGTGTTGGGCAGGTAGATAGAGCAAAATCTGTACCTTGTGCTATAATCCATTTGACAGGAAGTAGAAACTATTCTATGTTGTTTTGGGATTGGGCATCATTGGGGCTGGGTTTACCTGAAAATACCAGGAAGTCTAAAGGGCTGCAGAACCATAGTAGTAGATCATCTCTTTTTGCAGAGAGGGCTCTAGAGCATGGGGTCTCTCTGGAAGAAATACCAGTAGCTGGAAGGTCAGAAACAACAGTTTAAGGGTCACTTTGAGGTAATTTTGTGAAAATTGTGAAGTCTTTATTTAATTTCTATACACATATAATCAATCATAGGTAGCTGGGTTACATTGGTCAAGACCACATGTTTCCTGACTGTTTCCTTTGGTCTTTTGATTAATAGCTGACTATGTTTTCCTGTTTTTATTCTTGGCTTTTTCTCTCCATCCTTTTTATTCTTTCCCAAGTATCATACACATTCTTGATTGATCAGCTTTGTGGTAATTTTTTTTCCCCTAGATAGGGTTTCTCTGTCTCTTTGGAGCCTGTCCTGGAACTTGCTCTGTAGAACAGGCCTGCTTCAAACTCACAGAGATCCTCCTGTCTTTTCCTCCTGAGTGCTGAGATTAAAGGTATGTACCACCACCGCCCAGAAAGAAGTCATATTATGTCAGTCTGTGTACTATTTTTTCATAATCCTATTGATTACTCTGAGTGCTTCCAATATGAATGTAGCTTTGTAATCAGCTTTCCTGTTATAAATTGTTGGGAATTGTCATTGTACTGTATTCATTTATGGTGCAAATTTACCATACAC
>NW_004949170.1:10112-10666 GCF_000317375.1 Microtus ochrogaster | reverse complement strand
AGAGTGACTGTAGCTTCATAAAAGGAATTTGGCAATGACTCTTCTGTTTCTATATTGAATAAATACTTCATTTATTCTTTCTCTGCTTTCTTTAGCGGATTTGTTTACTTCCTCTTTATGGACTTCTGTCAGCTTTATAAGTTGGCCTTAACTTAATTGTGCTTTAATTGTGTTGGGATATTCAGGTCTTGCAGTAGTAGGATAGCTGGAATCTGGTAGTGACTTATTGCTCTGGCTGTTGTTGTGTTTTTATGCTGCTGTCCAGGTATCTGGGTTTTAGGTATTTGTGGGTCTAGGTACCAATTTTTCAGTTTGTCTTTGTTGCATGGGTGTTTTGTTTCTTGGTTTCTATTTGCTCTCTAGGTTTTTTCTTTATGTGGCCTATGGCTGAACAGGGGCTCTCATCCCAAGTTGGGGCTGGAAATCTTACAGGTGGTGTGGGCTTTGCTCCAGCAGGGAGTGTCTGTCCATGTTTGGGCCTGAAAAGGGTGGAGATGGTAGGGAATTTGGGGATAGTGTTGAGGTCAGACTCAGAGAATGAGGAAGGTCAGTTG
>NW_004949170.1:2247-9285 GCF_000317375.1 Microtus ochrogaster | reverse complement strand
AGACTAGGCACAAACTTATTTAAAGGCTAGATAAGGCAATGCAATAGAAGGGAAAGGGTACAAAGAACAGACAAAACAGTCAGAGACACCATTACTCCTACAGTTAGGAGTTTTACAAACACCCCAAACTAAACAACCATGGCATGTATGCAGAGAACCTGGCACAGAGCCATGAAGACTCTGTGATTGCTACATCAGTTTCTTTGAGCCACTACTTGGTTTTGTGGGCCATGTTCTCCTCATTTCCTCAACCACTCAATGCTGCAATACTCACAACCCCCCTTCTTTAAGATTCCTAGAGCTCAAACTAATGTTTGGGTAGGGCTCTCTGTATGGGCTTCCATCAGCCCCTGGAAGAAGCCTCTTTAGTAACAAGTAGGCCAAGGATCAACCTATGATTATAGCAGGAAATAGTTATGAATCACTTTATTTATATTTTTCTTGGTCAGCTGTATTTGGTTCTACCCCTGTTCTCTGAGCCATTCAAGTTCTGGTTCCTGGCCATCTAGGCAGTGTCAGTTATGGGCTTCCTCTCATCCCATGAGCTTCAAGTTAGAGCAGTCATTTATTGGCCACTAAGAAAGCTCTGAGTCACTAGTGCCCCAGCATATCTTGCAAGTAGTACAAGTGTAGATTGAATGTTTTGTGGCTGGCTTGGTGTCCCAGTCACACTGGGAGCTTTATGTGGTTACAGGAGATGGCTAGTTCAGCCTCCATATTCTTGATTACTAGGAGTCCTCACTAGGATCACCTTTATAGTTTTCAGAAAGTTTCCACATCCCCTGTTAAAAGCTCCCATGTTCCAGTCATCTCTCCCTGTCTTCTCCCCATTTGTCCCTTCCTCGCTCACCTAATCCTTCCTCATCCCTTCCCCACCTGCCTCCAGTATACCCACAGGATCTATTCTATTTCTGCTTACCAGGGAGATCCATGCATCTTCCCTAGAGCTGTTCTTGTTACTTAGCCTCTCTGTGTCTATGGATTGTACTGTGATTAACTGTGATTACTGTGATTATACTTTACTTAACTGCTAATGTCCACCTTTAAGTGAGTAAATACCATATTTTTCTATGTGATTCTGGGTTTCTTCTCCTAGGATATTAAAGACTTCAAGAAACTAGACAACAACAAACCAAATGATCAAATTATAATGTGAAACACCTCTAAACAGAATTCTCAATAAAAGAATCTAAAGTGACTGAGAAACACTTGAAGACATGTTCAACATCTTTAGCCATCAGGGAAATTAATATCAAAACCAGTTTGAGATTTCATCTTACACCTGTTAGAATTGTTAAGATCCATAATACAAGTGACAGCTAATGCTGGCAAGGACATGTAGCAAGGGAATCCATTGTTATTGCAAGTGCAAATTTGTATAGCCAGTGTGGAAATCAACATTCAGTCTTCAGGAAATTGTGAGCCATTCTACCTCAAGACTCAGCTGTACCACTCTTGGACATATACCCAAAAGATCCTACCACAAGGACATTTACTATTTACTCAACTATGTACATAGTGGCTTTGTTCATAAGAGCCATAGACGGCTGTATCTGGGAGAGATTGTGTTGATGATTGATGTGGGAAGGCTCCTCTACTGAGGATGGCAATATCCCTAAGAAAATGGGCTTGGGCTACAAAAGGTAGCTATCTTAGCATGAGTGAGACAGTGACTAGGCAAGAGGAAAAACCAGGAAACAATCTTTGTTCATGGATTTTTACTGTCAACCATTATTATCTTGATTTTCTGTCCTAAACTCTGAAAATGATGAAGTCAAATTACCCCACTTGTTGTCTGAGCTGCTTTTGGTTAGAGGATTTAATCAGAGCAACATAAATGCAAGTTAGAACAAAAAATGGAAAACCTAAAGTAATATTGTTACTAGGCAGAACCTGGGAATGATGTCTTTTGAAAGAGAGTAGAAGATTTCTAGACTTTAGGTGGCAAAAAATATAGAAAGTAGTACACAGAACTAAATTGGCTGTTCTTGAAGGACCAGGAAGATGGAAATGTTAAGAGGAATGCGAGAAAGTAGAGATTGGTGTAGGAGGTCCTTTTGTCTTTGTGTTGCTTTCATTGGTTAATAAAGAAACTGCTTTGGGCCCTTGATAGGTTAGAACTTAGGTAGGTAGAGAAGACAGAACTGAATTGTGGGAGGAAGAAAGCAGAGTCAGGGAACCACCATGGAGCCACTAGAGTCAGACATGGTGAATCTTTCCTGGTAAGCCATTGTCATGTGGCAAAACACAGATTAATAGAAATGGGTTAAATCAAGATGTGAGGGTTAGCCAATGAGAGGCTAGAGATAATGGGCCAGGCAGTGATTTAATTAATACAATTTCTGTGTGATTATTTCAGGCATAAGCTAGCTGGGCAGCTGGGACAACAAGCCCATCCTCCTACAAGGGATTGAGATTATAAGATTTCAATTGGAAATGATAGACTCCATAGCAGATTAAGTTGAGGTCATTTATGTGATATTTTGGCTCCAAAAATCTTTCTTTTTCTGCCTATGATCTTGAAATTTAGTAAAGCACAATTAAAAAATAATGGGTTGATTCCTTAAATGAAATATTGGATCTATTGGATGGTTATTCCTGATGATTCGTTCAGGTCTACAGTAAAAAGAAAACATTTGGGGCTGAAATAAATGAAAATAAAAAGTTAGTTTCAGGTGGCAGCCAATTACTGGAAGAAGCGGGAATTTTAAAGGAGTTTATTAGTATTATAGAGAAGGCCCTTGCTATGGAATGGAAGTCTAGCAAGGTGCTCCAGGAGTGACACTCCATCCACATAAACCTTCAATTTATATAGGGAGTAAGCAAAGTGATTCCTAGTCCTAGGAAGCAACTTCATACAAAACCTGCTATGCCTGTGGTCCAAGTGTGTTAGTGTCTGTCAATTAAGAAGTTAAACTTTTCAGGCTCTCATCATGTGCTGGTCCTGGAAATAAGAAAGAATCAAAATTTAAGGTAATGGGTTCTTAGTTTGTGGTTACAACTCAGCATTGTTACTGGCTTCCATGTTTGGCAGAGTCAGAAACCCAGTGAAGAGATTGTGAGAATTCATTTCAAGAAGCTGTGAGGATGAAGCCTGTTGTTGTTGTTTTTACTCTTTTGGGGGCCTGCCACCCAGCTCTTAAAAAAATGACATACACTGAGGCTTATTATTTCTTATAAATTCCTGGTCTTAGGTTGTCTTGTTTCTAGCCAGCTTTTTTTTTTTTAACTAATTGTCCCATCTACCTTTTGCTTTTATCTTTCTCTATTCTGTATACATTTTTTTTTTACTTCTTACTCTGTGGCTTGCTGTGTAGCTGAGTGGCTGGCCCATGCTTTTCTCTCCTTTTCTTTGTCATCCTTCCCTTTTCCCTCCAAAATCTCTCCTGCCATTTATTCTCTCTGCCTGCCAACCCTTCTTATACTTTCCTACCAAGCTACTGACTGTTCATTAGGCCAAACAGGTATTTTAGACTGTCCCAGTATCACAGCTTCACAGAATTAAACAAATGCAACATAAAAGAATGTAACACATATTTCTATCATTGAAACAATTGTTTCACAACATAAACAAATATAACACATCTTACAATAATATTCCACAACAGCCAGGGTTGTATTTTGATACCACAAGATATAGAGATGCCTAAACTATAAGACATCTTCTATGGAGAACTAACTGAATATAGGGAGTGGAAGTACCAAAAGAGAGATGTATGAGAAGATGCAGGGATAGGGCCATCTAAGCCCTCTGAAACTGAAGCCTTGTCCATCTAAGAAAGAGCTACAGGATTTGATGTTTGTCCTGCTGTTCTTCAGTCTTGCCTTGGTTCAATCTTCTCTCACTATGCCTCCATTTCTCTATTTTGAAGTGTGAATGGTATTCTCTACCATTGTATGTTGGAAAGATGGAACTTATTTTCTGATTTTTTATAAGATGTTACTTATTGTGTGACAATGGTCTTGTACCTTGTAAAGATTTGTCACTTGTGTTGGTTTACTGATTGACCAGTAACCAGGCAGGAAGGATAGGTGGGATAACCAGAATAGGAGAATTCTGGGAAGAGGAAAGGTTCTAAGCAGTCATTACCCAGATTCAGAGGAAACAAGATGAGAATGCCTCACTCATAAAAGGTACCAAACCATGTGGCTAACACAGACAAGAAGTATGTACTAACGTTAAGATGTAAGAATTAGTTAATAAGAAGCCTGAGCTAATAGGCCAACCAGTTTATAATGAATGTAGACCTTTGTGTGTTTCTTTGGGACTGAATGATTGTGGGACCAAGTGGGACAGAAATCTCTGTCAAAAAGTCATTGTCAGGTGATTGTCTTGAGCTTCAGAAGAGACTTTGAACAGTTGAACAGTGTAGAGGCTATTGCAGACTATGAGTATCATTGAAGTGAGTAAATTAATTTTCTTCATGGATCACCATGAGCCTATAGTAACCCAGGTCAAGATGTAATTGAGTGAATGAAAAACCTCTCAGAGAGGAGGATATATTTTAACATGCGCCTCTTCTTGGTAACTTTCATTTGATTGCTTGTGAAACCATTAGTAGAAGGAGCCTTTCTGGATGTAATTTCTCATTGGTGATGTGATATGATATAGTAAGGAGGGCTGTTTGTTTGTTTCCAACTGCTCAGCCCCAAAATATCACACAGGAACTATATTAATTAAATAACTGCTTAAACCATTAGCTCTAGCTTCTTATTGGCTAACTCTTACATATTAACATAACCAATTTCTATTAATCTGAGTATCGCCATGTGGCTGTGGCTTACCAGGTAAAGTTCTTAGCGTCTGTCTCCAGCAGAGCTACATGACTTCTCTCTGACTCCGCCTTCTTCCTTCCAGCATTCAGTTTAGTTTTCGCTACCTACCTAAGTTCTGTCCTATAGCTCTGCTATAGGCCCAAAGCAGTTTCTTTATTAACCAATGATAATCAACAGCATACAGAGGGGAATCCTATAATATGAGTTTCTTTAGCCTCAACCCATTTCCTGTTCTTTGTGCCTACTGTGTTTGAAACTAATCAGTCACCTTTCTTCTTTTGCTGTCATAACTTCCCACCATCATAAACTCTATCACTAAGTCATATAAGATTCAGTAGAATTAACTGCTGTTTGGTGCTAAGCTGGTTTAGTAACCTACTGTTTTCATTTTTGTTTGTTTATTTTTGATGACAAGGTTTGTCTGTGTAGCCCTAGCTGTCCTGAATGTAGCTCTCTCTTTATATATATATATACCAGGCTGTCTTCAAACTCAGAGATCCTCTGACTCTGACTCCCAAGTGCTGGGATGAAAGGTGGGCCAGTATTTCTGGCTTTTTTCTTTTTATATCGTTGTATGATGGTTTTGTTCCTATCAAGCATATGCTATTGTACTGAGCTTCACTCATATCTTGAATTTTAAAATTTGACAGAGGGTATCATTATGTTTCCCAGGATGGCAAGTATTCATGACATTAATACTGCCTGTGCCTTCTGAGTCATTGGATTGCAGGTGCTTAACCTTCTTCATGCTTGTTTTATTTGTTTTGAATTTTTATTTTAAAAAGAGTATTTTCCCTATATGCATGTATATGTACCATGTGAGTGCCTGGTCCTTACATTGATCAAAAGATGGTATTAGAAACCCTGAACTTGGAATCATGGATAGTTATGATCTCCCATGTAAGTCCTTGAAACCAACTATATGTAAGACCAGGAGGACTCTTTACTGTTGAGCCATCTTTCCTGCTCTATGTTGATTATTTGTAATCAGCATATTAATTGCTATTGTTTTCATTTGTCCATTTGTAACTTTTTAAACACACAGTGCCTTTTAGTCAAATCTTATTTATGTTGCAGTTTAAATTGGGGCACTTCAGGTTCTGGTAGATGAATAAAGAGTTGAAATGAATGTGCATAAGTGTTTGTGGAAACTTCAGCAAAAACCTATGAGTTATTTCTAGCTATCATGTTTGATTGATTTTTTCATGTGAAACAGGTAATTAACATGTATTTCTGGCTGTTCTAAAAGTGATTGCATGGACTAGGCTGGTATTCAACTCAGAGGAAGATAGATATACATGCTTCTGCCTTCTGAGTACAAGGATTAGAGTCATGGTTCAGTGCAGTGCATCCAGCTTTTTCATCTTATTTTCCTTTTTTGTAGTTAGGAATCAATCCTTCATACAATTTCTCTTATCTGTACTCTGTACTGTTGATCTGTTTACCTATCTTTTATTGTTGGTTAGTAGGCATTTCTCTTGCAAGGTCCCATTCATAGGGTTCAGAAACGACAATGGTGAACTTTGGATTCAGTTTGCTTCTAATGTGACTTGGTGATTAAATTATGATGTCATGGAATAAGTATGGGGAGCACCAGAATTATATGACTATACTGTCAAAGAAGTATACATTTACAGTGTTGTCAAGATCATGCTTTCTGTTGTACACATGTATGGGATATTTTAGAATGCAGTGACCTATGATGATGTGCATATCGACTTTACTTTGGAAGAATGGACTTTGCTGGATCCTTCCCAGAAGAATCTCTACAAAGATGTGATGCTGGAGACCTACAGAAACCTCACTACTATAGGTAAGACTAAATTATCTTTCATGTTTCAAATAAGGGGAAAACTGTTCATTGGTTAATGATGCTCCTTTGTAATATGATTGAGAAAGAAGAATGGGGTAAATAATCAGGCATGGTTGTAAGGTTTGCTTCAAATGGTAAGTAATTTTTTTTACAATTTTTAATATATAACATACATTTTTTGGGATTATATTTTAGGATACAGTTGGGAAGACCATAATATTGAAGAACATTGTCAAAGTTCTAGAAGACATGAAAGGTAATTTTCATGTATAAGCTGATACAAATGTACCTCTGAAGAATTTGTAATGTATCCTATACATTTTAAACAAAAACAACAGTGATATGGGAAGGTCATATGTCTATCTGTTGCTTTCATTGGTTAATTAATAAAGAAACTGCTTGGCCTGATAGGTCAGAACATAGGTGGGTGGAGTAGACAGAACAGAATG
>NW_004949170.1:0-1217 GCF_000317375.1 Microtus ochrogaster | reverse complement strand
GTGCGCCACCATCGCCCGGCCTCTAGCCTCATTATTAATATACTAACAAACTGACATTTCAGAAATGCACCATGGGTCCTAGGACTATATAAATATTGCTGTTTGTCCTAGTTCACTTAGCAAATGTAGTATCACTCACAGTATAGGAAACTTTATGAATGCAATAAGAGTTTTAAACCTCTGAGTTTTTTCAGTTCTCTTCAATATATAAAAATTCTCATACAGAAAAAAAGATTCTGTAAATGTGAACCATGTAATAAAGGCTGTCATCAGTTTTCTTCAAAGATAAAAAGCAAGCCTTAATGAAAGGGAAAAACAAGATTGTAAACATGGTGATAAAACCTTAACATAAATTTCCTCTTTAAAATAGGACTAAATTGTAAAACTAATTTTTACAGATAAAAATATTCAACAATGTATTAAATGTAGTAATGCTTTCACATGTACCATTTTCATTGCAGGCATGAAAAAAGTCAAAATGGAGAGAAAACTTTTGTATATACTCAATGTGTTGAAGCCTTTGCATGTGCTAGTCATCTTCACAGGCATGAAAAAACACATACTAGATTGAAACCCTATGAAGGAAATGAGTGTGGTAAAGCCTTTTCACATCACTGTCATCTTCAAACGCATAAAAAAACATACACTGGAGAGAAACCCTATGAATGTAATCAGTGTGGTAAAACCTTTGCACGTCACAGTAATCTTCAATGGCATAAAAGAACACATACTGGACAAAAGCTCTATGAATGTAATCAGTGTGGTAAAGCCTTTTGTTATCACAGTCATCTTCAAAGTTATGAAAGAACACATACTGGAGAGAAACCCTATGAATGTAATCAGTGTGGTAAAGTCTTTACATGTCACAGTAATCTACAAAGTCATGAAAGAACCCATACTGGAGAGAAACCCTATGCATCTAATCAGTGTGGTAAAGCCTTTGCACAGCACAGTCATCTACAAAGTCATAAAAGAACCCATACTGGAGAAAAACCCTATGAATGTAATCAGTGTGGAAAAGCCTTTCTTTATCACAGTAATCTTCAACGTCATGAAAGAACCCATACTGGAGAGAAACCCTATGAATGTAATCAGTGTGGTAAAGCCTTTACATATCACAGTAATCTACAAAGTCATAAAAGAATCCATACTGGAGAAAAGCCCTATGAATGTAATCAGTGTGGTAAAGCCTTTGCATGTCACAGTAATCTACAAAG
>NW_004949169.1:2009922-2012885 GCF_000317375.1 Microtus ochrogaster | reverse complement strand
GGGAAAGATGAAAACCAGGACTCAAACCATCTTTGGGAAGGGTCTAACTCTTTTCTCTGCTTGGTCAATCTGTCCTTAACTTTAACTAAATTTTCTCTTATAATTCCTGAACAGTTAATGTTAAAATAGAATTTCTCTCCTAAAACTTCAGAGTTTTCCTATGCAAGGGAGTTCCCTTTTGACTTAGCATCTCAACCAGAGATTACAGGATGATGTATTCTTTTAATTATTTTCATCTGAGTTGGGGCATCATTGTTAAGAGTTAACAAAGGTAAAATGCTAGTAAAAACAAAGAGAATATTTAGGCAATGGGGTATTTATTGGAAGCATTTGGTTTTGGGACTCTATTGAAGATCCAGGGAGCATTCATATCTGCTAGACTGGTCCGCAACAGTTTTCAGCAAGTCCAGGGTCCACAGTCATTTGGAGTAGATTGTCGTCAGCAATTGATGTTGGTTGTATTTACCAGCCAATGGGAAACCTGTTGAGACAAATTCAAACTAGGAACAGAACTTTAATATATTTGAAACGCTTAGGCTCATATTAAAATCCATTTTATAGAAAAAAACAAATAACAGATATAAATCAGCAAAAATAAACGCATACCTTTGAGTCCTAGCAAAAACACAGATTTTGGTTATAAGTGTGTAGACAACTAAAAGAAATTTAAAATCTTGATCTTGTGACCCAAACAGTAAGTAGTCATATTTTAATTAAATTATATTGTATCTTAAAATTTGATGCTGTCAAATTAACAAAGCTATATTTATCCCATCCATCAGTACTGTCAGAGATCTCAGAAGGATACATAAATTATATTTAAGTTCAGACCAAACAGATTTTGAAACTATTGAAAAATGACAGAGACCAGCCCATATACAGTCATACCCAGGTCTCCATAGCATTGGAGGCAAAGTATCAGAACAGCAGGTTTTACCAGGCCCGTAAGATGAAAGGTTTCTGTGCAAGAGGGACATGGAAAAGACTGAACTTATTTTGTTGAAGGAAAAGTGGCACAATCAATTCTCCAGTATCCATAGTCTGAGCTGGGTTCTGGCAGCAGGTAGTGCATTGAGGCATCATTATTATCCAGGTGGAGACATCATGGTGTTCCCTAATCTTCTTTGGAGACTTTGGGTCACCACTAGGATCTGGGAGTCTCTGTCTCATATAAGCTTTTTAATCATTATTTTAAATGCCATATTCCATAGATCTCTGAAGTATTTAGGGCTGCCCAGGTATATCTGAATATACAAACTTTATTATTACTTACTTCTTTAAAAGATAACTGATTATTAATTTGTCTTTCTAACAGTCTACAATAAGTTTGAATCTTATCAGATTTAACTTTTAACTGATGTTTCCGGTGAATATTACCTAGCCTAGCAGTGGTGTTTCTAAAATTGTTAAGGTCCATCCTTGCAAATGTTTGGGACTCTGGTCTCAACTTTTCTTTATGAGCCCTTTTAGTCTTTTATCTGGGTGGCTCTTGAATTACAACGTTTAACTGACAGAACAAAAGAACATTCTTGTGTATAAAAGCATTGAGTTGTAGCTTTTCAATAAAGAAGAGCATCAAACAGTTTTAACAATTTCTACATCAAAAAGACATCCAAATTTCTGCTAATTCAAATCTAGTGACCAGAGCTCAGAGAAGAAGTACAAAATTTTCAATTACCATAGACTAATTTTTCAACAAAAAAAGCCTACATAATTTTCTCAAGAAATAGACATGACTATTTAACAAGACTTTTTAAAACCAGAATTAACCCAGTGTGTTAAGCGTCTAGCTTATTTTTATATTTTATTTTTTAAAATTAATATTCACAGGTATGAGAAGCTATTAGAAATCATAGCAAATGAAGTTCACATCCTTTGGCCTTTTATAATTTTCATATACCTTCTATAACTTTTCATATACCTTCTGCATTTTTTTTTGCTTTTCAGACAACACAAAAACTTCCATCAAAAACATTTTTTTCTCTCCTCTAATTTCCCAGACACTATCCAAATTTCCATCATTCTTTTTCTCTGATTTTTCCCAGTAGAACATTGAATAGATATAATATTTAAAATAAAAGCAGAAATGTATACATCTTAACCAAAGGTGATAAGTATTTGTAACCAGTTGGATATAAATGACTAAAATCCATACTTTTTTTCCTGTGGGAAAAAAGCATAGTTTTTTTGCAAACATAATGGTGGGTTTTTTTTGAATTTACTTTAAAATCAACGTTTTCTAAACTATACAGGGTATTGTAATTTAACATTTCTTATAAAAAATATCAGGACAGAGAAGGATTAAGATGGAAAATTGTTGGCAAGCAGAAGAGACCTTGAATGTTATCATAATAAAGAAAACCTTGGCTCAGGAAAGAGAAGGGGGAGCAGTAGTGGTGTGCACAAGAGAGTGTCCTTGGATGCCAAAGTTCCTAAAAATATTGTTAACTTTTCTCTGGCCACAATCTCAGATTCTTTGTTTTAAACAGTTTTTCAACTGTAAGCAGTTAATTCCTTATTCATGGGAATGTAGGTTCCTCCCTCCTGCCCAAAAATGTCTGCAGAGACCCTCAAGATATTGAGACAGGGCCTGCAGAGGAGGGCATGAAGGAACATTCTCATGTCCCTCACTGTTCCCTGTGGGCTCCCTGGCTGTAAGGGCCACCTGTGCCATGGGACTCTAGCACTTCTTGGGCCACTGCTGTTTTCTCCTCTTGCCCAATCAACATGCTTTGACTCTGCCCTCAGTGGGTGTACACCAACATTGCCACCCACTACATCCCAGGCATCTCTGTTCAGTCGCTTGGGTGCCCTTAGTGCCCCACTCTAAAGCCCTGCCCAAGTCAACATCCCTGGAGGGATCCCAGGGCTGTGCATCCAGCATGCACAGAATTTGCCATCACATGGTCCCAGGTCCTCTGCCACATTGCACTTCCCACAGTCTCACGGCTTGGCTCTCCTGT
>NW_004949169.1:2007607-2009482 GCF_000317375.1 Microtus ochrogaster | reverse complement strand
TCTCTCTCTCTCTCTCTCTCTCTCTCTCTCCATGATCACTCTCTGGACATGTCTGTCCTAGTGAGAGTCTGCAAATTACAACTTTCTGGCTAGACAAATTATAGTAACATGTATTACTCTCAGACAAATAGCACATATATACATACATATCACTGGTATAGAATAAGCCTCTAGACCTTCAGGGGTTCTGGCAGGGGTCTTTGGGATTTCCATCCAACGCACGAAATGTTGTGCTCAAGTTGAGACCCCCAGAGAGACCACCACTGGAATCCATTCAAGTCTAGAATGCTAAAGCAAGATTTATTCTGTGTGCATATAGACCAGCTAGCTGGGAGCTCAAAGCCACCACTCACGATGCAGCACACTGGGGAGAGATCCCTTTTTTAATTTGGGATTCACGTGTATAGGCAAAATCTGCAAGCAAGGTTTACTTAGGGTCAAGGGGGTTAGTTTTGCTAAGTACAGGGTATGGACTATTTACTTCTGCAGTACAGGGTATGGACTACTTCTGCATACCCTCTTCTTCCTTTAAGTTGCTACTTCTGCTTCTGTGCATTCCCCCACCCTCCCACCAAGCAGTTATTTTTGCTCCTGTCTAGAACACAAAGCTATGTGGCTAGCTGCCAGGAACAGTTGTTTTTTTTCCAGTTAACTCCTATTATGCTGCAAAGAGCTCAAAGCATGTGTCTTAACTGGGTGCTAACCAAGCAAAGCTTTTTAAAATTTTCCATGTCCTCACAGTAGAAGGCCCCATACTTTTTGGTTAAGCAGAAGATGCAGCAAAGACTAACACTTGAACAATGAATGTCAAGCAATAAGAGACAACCAGGCAACCCATTATCCTTGAGTACTCCTTGAGGAAATTTTTTAAAAGCAGGCCCTCAGGATGAGCATAGTCTAGTCATTCCCATTCACTGTGAAGGACACATATCCCCAGGAAAATTAGAAAATCTAATGTCTGTTATAAAAAATTATACTGCTCTGGATAGTAGAATAATCATGGAGGATGAATCAAAAATCCCAACAGAAAATAGAAAACATATATTTTGGCATACTTCTATAAATGGTCAAAGAACAAAGCTGAGAGTATGAATAAATAACATTATAATGGAAGGATTATTAAACACAGGTCCAGATGTGACTATTATTACTCCAGAATCTTTGCATCTTAATTGGCCTCTTCAGGAGGCAGATGTTTAATTCTTAGCAACTCATACCATATCTCAGGTAAAACAAGTATTATATGGGTTGAATGTATAAGGCCAGAAGTAAAGGAGGAAGGCTGAGGCCATATGTGGCTAACGTAGCAGTAAATCAATGGAATTGTGATCTCTTACAACAATGGAAGACCCAGATTAACATTCTTGCAGTGTCAGAAACAGACCATAAAACAACTCATGTTTCTGGGAAGGATATTGTAAGGTACTATAAAAAAAAAACATATACTTACTATTCAGGCTGTACATAAATATAGAACAACAACTGATGAACTCTCAGAGGTACACTTGGCTCTGCCTTTAGAATGGTTGACAGAAACACCTGTAGGGGTTAAGTAATGGGCTATTACAATAGAAAAACTGGAGGCTTTAGAACAGCCTATCCAGGAGAAACTAAATGCTCAGCATATTGAAGATTAAACCAGCCCTAGTAATTCTTTTGTATTTGCTGTTAAAAAGAAATATACACGTAATGTCTTTGGGGGAGCCTAGGCAGTTTGGATGCTCACCTTACTAGACCTGGATGGAGGTGGGCAGTCCTTGGACTTCCGACAGGTCAGGGAACCCTGATTGCTCTTTGGGCTGATGAGGGAGGGTGACTTGATCGGGGGAGGGGGAGGGAAATGGGAGGCGGTGGCGGGGAGGAGGCAGAAATCCT
>NW_004949169.1:2002831-2007507 GCF_000317375.1 Microtus ochrogaster | reverse complement strand
GAGGAGGCAGAAATCCTTAATAAATAAATAAATTAAAAAAATAAAAAAAAATAGTAAAAAAAAGAAATCTGGGAAATGGAGAATGGTAACAGATTAAGAGGAAAATTTTGCCTTAACAATGCCTACTTATAATTATCAGTCTGCTAAAAGATATCAATGGAAGATTCTCCCACAGCGATTTATAAATACCCCCAACCTATGCCAATATTTCTTAAGTCAGTGATTGGAAATGATACTTAAGCAATTTCCTGAATCTATAGTTTACCATTACATGGACATTTTGCTATCTGATTCAAATGTAGATACATTAGAAAGGATGTTTAAAGAAGCAAAGAAAGTTTTGCCTCATTGGGTACTTCAAATTGCATCTGAAAAAAAATGTAAAGAGGAGATTCTAACAATCTAGGTTATAAAATAAGTTTATGTACAATTAGTACACAAAAAGTGTAAATTAGGAAATATAGAGTGCAGACTCTCAAACTTCTTAAATTTACTAGGAATCATTTCCAATCTATGGCTTGCTACTGGGATAAAACCTGATCAAATAATTCCATAAAACAAAACTTTAGATGGTGACAAAAACTTAAAGAGTGCCAGGGAATTATCAGATGAAACTGAGGGAGAATTGACTTAGATTGAAAAGAAATTACAAAAGGCATATGTGGATTGTGTAGATCTGAATTTTAACTGCTATCTGGTTTTGCCCTTCAAATTATTTCCCTACAGAAATTTTAATGCAAAAGAAAGATATTATCTTTAGAATGAATCTTTTTACCACATAAACTGAGCATTTTTTTTAAAAAAAATGTGTAAAATGTTTATGGATTAATTATAAAAAATTTGAGACTTCATCAATTAGCAGGGATAGAGCCAGCAGAAATTATAGTACCTTTTACTAAGGATGAAATTAACAAATTATGGAAAAAACAGTGAACTCTGGCAAAGATCGTGTACTAATTTTCTGGGAGAGATTAAAAACAATTACCCCAAAATTGAGAGAATTCAATATATAAAGAGAGTTAATTGTATATTTTCTCACATTGAATGGGACACATAAATAACTAGATCTCCTAAATTCTCTACTGATGCAAATAAATCAGGAAGAACAGGTTACAAATCAGAAGATTTAAGTAAAGTAGAACAAAGTTCTTATAATTCTGTGCAAAAGTCAGAATTATATGATATTTTCTGGTACTTAGTAATTTTAAAGATGTTCTCGATATGGAGAAAGAGATATTTTCTTTGCCTATTAAAACCAATGAATTTATACCAGATGATACAGAATTGACCTCATTATTTATTCAGGTTCAAGATATAATCAAGAATAGGCTTCATCCAATATACATAATACACATTCCACATGGGTCTGCCAGGTCCTCTAGTACCAGATAATACAGAAATTGATCTATTATTAATTGGAAATCTGCTGAAGGCCTCAGAATTTCACATAAAAACCATGTCAATAGCAAAGGTTTAAAAAAAGGACTTTTTCACATATTGCAATAAGACAAGGAAATTATAGGAAGAAGTCCTACTTGTTCTTCATAAAACCAAACACCGCTGCCTTCAGGATGTAGCCAAAAGGGTACTTAAAGGAATGACATTTTGCAGATGAATGTGTTCCATTTTGTAGAATTTGGAAAACAAAAATATTTACATTACAACATTGATAACTATTCAGATTTTCAATAGGAAACTGTTTTGAGTTTAGAACAAGCAGACTCGGTTATCACACATTTATTAGAAGTTATACCCATAATGGGTAAACTTACCCAAATAAAGACAGACAGTGGTCCATTTTATGTCTCTAAGCAAACAAAACAGGTTTTTGCTTATTATAATATAAAGCATATTACAGATATACCACATGATCCTACAGATTAGTTGGTTTTAGAAAGATCAAACCAAACTATAAAGGATATGTTAAACATACAGAAAGAGATGGTAAAGGCCCCCAGAAATAGATTGTATAATGATTTATTAACCTTGCATTTTTGTAATGCTAATGAGAAAAGAGCAATGGCTGAAGAAAGACATTGGATAACAGAAAAGAAAAACTTCTGAATTTAATCAGCCAGTTTATTTCAAGTATGTGTTGCCCTCATAATGGAAACCAAGTGATATGCTACATTGGGAATGGGGGTTTGCTTTTATTTCCACAGGAGACGAAAAGCTATGAATACTATCAAATTAATCAAGTTTTGGTCTGAAAAAGAGAAACCTCTGGATAAATAGAAATGACAGGTAATCCACAGAGGTGACAGTCGTGTGACTTGTAAGAAAACCTCTTAAAGTTTGGTACAGGGTTCTGTTCTTGTCTTTACGGAAAATAACCATCTTCAAAAAGTTAAGAGACCTTGGACATGTTGATGCCTAAAGAAGAAAAATTAGTTATCCATAAAGAATCACCATGCAAAGACATAACTGTTTTAGGTTACAAATATTTTCTGAAGGGTAAAATCTCACTACCTAACCATACCTATCTCCCAAATTCTCAGTATAATTTATGACTTTTGTGACTCTCTAAAAAAAATCAAAGCTGTCTTTGGAGTTGGACAGTGGCTCTTCTTCTCTAAATCCTAGCCTGTTATTAAAAGAAAAATTTAGAGTTTATGTCAAATATCACCAGCTAACTGGTGTGGGAGAGATGGAAGATAGAAATATAGAGACAAAACTCTGTTTTCAAAAAAATTTACTTCTCTTCACACATATTTTAATCTTTATGATACATTTTTGAATATATATCTATTGAAATTCAAACTTTCTGTTTTGATATAATTTTTTTTAAGTTTTCAACAGTGAACAGTAAATTTTCCTACAATAAGCTTTGAAGTCCCAGGAAGAAGAAGGGGCTCCACAACAACATTTCCTCCTAGTTTATATAATGCCATTTACTTCAAAGCACCCACTTAATGATCATCTTTGTACTACAAACTGCTCAGAACAATTTCAAGATGTCTAGCTGAGATTACCCAGTCTCACAAGCCCTGAATTTTCCTATTATACATAGACTTAACAAAAATGATAAAACAATCTCTCCTAGGACTGAACCATTAACCCAAATTTTTCTTTCAAAGTCCCTTAAATGAACCATCACCCCCAGACAGCAGGAAGTAAATTTAATAATCTGATACCCATATTTCCAAGAGGTGAGGTTGGTGTTTTTTATCATTCACCAGATTATGAATAAATGGTAGATTATTGAAACTACTCTGAAAAAAATGGAGGATATAGATATGATAAGATAAAAATGTAGATTATTAAATATACTTTTAAAAACAACTATTAGTTTTAAATGTTTTACATTGGACTGGAGTAATATATGCTAGTAGTTATTCACCTAGTATAACCAAACTTGTAGTCACATTAGGTATGCTTATAAGGGCAAGCAAATATATATTTTAGATAGACAGATAAATTTCAAACAATTCAAAAATCTAACAGAATATGACATTTAAAATGTTTTAATAACCTAGGTACTTCTTTTTTAGGAAAATTAAACAAGTGTGCTTCTGGCAGCACTAATCTACTTTAGTTAATAGAATAGGTATCAAAGAAACTCAACATGGAGTTGACATTCTATGGGACAAAATTAAGCCACTGGCCAAGAAAATGCCTCTGCCTCAAATGCTGACAGTATGCTATCCTAATTAGAGAAGCAGGGCACAAAAATGTGACTGCCAATCATTGTCGATACAAAGAGGTACAGTCTTTCAGAATATCCTACTTCACAGAAAGATCTGTCAGATATGCTAGGTCTATAGACTGATGTTAGATGCTCCAATGTTACAAAAAGTAAATTTCGGAGGCTTTCCAAACATCCATTATTTCTGTCATTTCTCACATTTTTTGGAAGTTGCTTCTTTGCCCTTCTTACTTCCTCAGTTAACACTATTTACTTCTTGGGGCTCTGGGGAACTTGAAGACCAGAGAGGTATCATTTTCCTTGTTTACCTGACACCAAAACAAATTATCATAGAAAGTAAATTGGACAAAAGACTTTGGACTCACTAAGCTAGGAGAGATATGGAATATTTTCTCTGAATTTGTCAAATGCAAATGGACTAGAAATTCTTGATGCATTTATTGTCTGTATATATTTTATATAGCTATTATACTTATTGTATTAACTTTTTCTTCTATTGGTTATAGATTTCTTTAGTATTTTAAACATGAAGGGGAAATGTAGTTGCACTTTACTTGTATTTTATAAATAAAGTTTGCCTGAGCATTAGAAAACTAAAACAGCCACAATGGAAACTCTAACAATCCAGGCAGAAATGACATATACCTTTAATCTCAGGAGCCACACTAGATGCCACAAAAACGAGGTGATGATTGCCTTTAAACCCAGTGGTACAAGTTTATAATCCCAGGCCTAGGTAGGAATATATGGTTGGAGGAGATAGCTCATAGTCTTAATCACATTTTGAGATGCCTAGGCAGGAATATAAGGATGGAAGAGATAGCTCATAGTCTTAATCTCGTTTTGAGATTCCTGGAGGCAGGTTTACAATTTCTGGACTAAGGTTGAAGTAAAAGTCAGTGGCTGGCTGGTTCACTTTTTTTATTGAAAAAAGGAAAAAAAAAAGTATCTGCCTCCTCCCAGCCTCCCATTTCTCTCCCCCTCCTCCCACTCTTCTCCCCCTCCCCTCACTCCTCTCCCCCTCCCTCTC
>NW_004949169.1:1995433-1995945 GCF_000317375.1 Microtus ochrogaster | reverse complement strand
GAGTGTTGAAGTCTCCTACTATTAGTGTGTGTGGATTGATGGCTGCCTTGAGTTTTAGCAATGTTTCTTTTATGTACGTGGGTGCTTTTATATTTTCGTATGTGGAACCAGCCCTGCATCTCTGGGATGAAGCCTACTTGATCATAATGGATAATTTTTCTAATGTGTTCTTGGATATGGTTTGCCAGTATTTTGTTGTGGATTGTTGCGTCAATGTTCATGAGTGAGATTGGCCTGTAATTCTCTTTCCTGGTTGAGTCTTTGTGTGGTTTTGTTATCAGAATAACTGTAGCTTCAAAAAAGGTATTTGGTAATGACTCTTCTGTTTTTATATTGTGAAATATATTAAGGAGTATAGGTATAAGCTCTTCTTGGAAGTTCTGGTAGAATTCCGCATTGAAACCATCTGGTTCTGGACTTTTTTCTGTAGGGAGGTTTTTGATAATAGCTTCTAATTCTTCGCGACTAACAGGTCTATTTCGGTTGTTCACCTGGTCCTGGTTTAACTTTGG
>NW_004949169.1:1988187-1993506 GCF_000317375.1 Microtus ochrogaster | reverse complement strand
GTTTGATTGACCTGTCCATTGGTGAAAGAGGATTGTTGAAGTCTCCTACTATTAGTGTGTGTGGTTTGATGGCTGCCTTGAGTTTTAGTAATGTTTCTTTTACGTATGTTGCAGGGATCCAGACAGGACCGCCATTGCAAGATGGCACCACATCCTGTCTTGCCGGTTATACTCCATATTTGGCTATGCCTTTGAGAGCTGCCTGTCCCCCGCTTTCCACATGTGCTATGGATAAGGGTCCCTGGGCCTATATCGATGCAGTGTGGTGTCAGCTGATGATGGCAGCCAATCATAGGGTGACCCATGTGCTAATTTCCTTTATAAGCAGCCGCCATTGTGCCCCCACTCTCTCTCTAGCATCTATTTCTCGTC
Organism: Microtus ochrogaster; assembly: GCF_000317375.1. Taxonomy (NCBI): domain Eukaryota; kingdom Metazoa; phylum Chordata; class Mammalia; order Rodentia; family Cricetidae; genus Microtus; species Microtus ochrogaster. Next base: position 1,993,134 of record NW_004949169.1, on the reverse strand, counting down.
TCTCTCTCTACTGCTCTCTCGTTTCCTGCCCCCCTTCGCTTTATGCTCTCCCTCAACCAAATGCACTCCAGTAAAGCAAGATCTGAGAAGAATACTCGTGTGTGGTGGGTGTTTCTTCCTCGCCGGTCAAGAAGCCCGCCGCAAGTGGTGCCAAAACCCGGGATCTTCGGTAGAAGCCCCCCGCAAGTGGTGCTGAAACCCGGGATCTTCGGTAGAAGCCCCCCTCAAGTGGTGCCGAAACCCGGGATCTTTGGTAGAAGCCCCCCGCAGTATGTGGGTGCTTTTATATTAGGGGCATAGATATTCAGGATTGAGACTTCATCCTGATGAATTGTTCCTGTTATGAGTATAAAATGTCCCTCTCCATCTCTTCTGATTGATTTAAGTTTGAAGTCAACTTTGTTGGAAATTAGTATGGCCACACCTGCTTGTTTCTTAGGTCCATTTGCTTGATAAGCCTTTTCCCAGCCCTTTACTCTGAGTAGGTGCCTGTCTTTGTGGTTGAGGTGTGTTTCTTGTAAACAGCAGAACGTTGGATCCTGTTTTCTTATCCAATCTCTTAGCCTGTGCCTTTTTATAGGTGAGTTGAGCCCATTGACATTAAGTGATATTAATGACCAATGGTTGTTAACTCCAGTCACTTTTTTAGTAGTAGAGTTTGTGTGTTTCCCTTCTTTGAGTTGTGCTGGTGAAGGGTCTCTAGATGTTTGAGTTATTGTGGTTATTGTTGGACTTGTTGGTTTGTGAATTTCCTTCTGTTACTTTCTGTAAGGCTGGATTTGTGGCTGCGTATTGTTTAAATTTGTTTTTATCCTGGAAAATTTTGTTTTCTCCATTTATCGTGAACGAAAGCTTGGCTGGGTATAGTAGTCTGGGCTTGCATCCATGGTCTCTTAGTTTCTGCAGTACATCTATCCAGGACCTTCTGGCTTTCATGGTTTCCTTAGAGAAGTCAGGTTTAAGTCTGATAGGTTTACGTTTATAAGTAACTTGACCTTTTTCTTTTGTGGCTCTTAATATTCTTTCTTTATAAATATATGGAACGCTTCATGAATTTGCGTGTCATCCTTGCGCAGGGGCTATGCTAATCTTCTCTGTATCATTCCAATTTTAGTATATGTGCTGCTGAAGCGAGCACTGGCTGGTTCACTTTTATGATGTTCAGGTTGAACTCCAATATCTATCTCTGAGTTTTTATTAATCTTGCTTTATAGATGCTCATTTATCATTGGATCATTTATTCATTTGTTAAAATCTGCATTATAAAAGTAGATAAATATCACTTGCCATGTGAAAGGTGGTTAATCTTTATTTTCAGTTTACCCGGACTTAACCACACATAGAATTCAAACCTCTGGTCAGGTCTTTGTGTTCATAATAACTAAAGAGAGTATACCTACTCTAAATTTAAGTAGCACCATCCCTTGACCTTCAATCATAGACATATTTTGAATGGAAAAAAATAGAAAGTTAACTAAAAACCAGCATCTCTACTCACCCTGTGCTTCCCGCCTATATGTGGAATGTGAATGACTACCATACACTCTCAAACATACTGAATTGCATCCTCTCAAGTCCCAAAGTAGAAAAAAAATTTTTTCATTACATTAGTTTGTTTTTGGCTTCTTGATAAGACATAGAATAATATTTCCTGGCTAGTATTTGCAGGAAGATTTGGATGAAAATAAAATAGGGAAATTATGATCAAAATATATTGAATATAATAAATTAAAGAGAACATAGTAAATAATTTCTCTGAGAAAAATTCTGGGAAAACCTTAACAGAAAATATTTGCTAAGTGCTTGTGGGCCTAAAACTACATATATTAAGATCTTTTCCATTTTTATTTAAATTATTTTTCATTTTATATTCCAACCCTAGTCCCTCTTGTTTCTGCCTCCAACTCCCCACTCATCCAATGACCCTCCCACTACTCAGAGGAAGTTAGGTCTTCCATGAGTGGTCAATGAAGTCTGACATACCTTATTGAGCCAGGATCAAGCCTCCCCTCTATATGAAGGGCTGACCAAAGTATCCCAGCATAGGAAATGAGCTCTGAAAAGCCAGATCATGCACCCAGGATAAGTTCTGGTCCTATTGCCATCCACCCCCAACAGATCAAGCCACGTATTCAAAGAGCATAGTTTAGTCCCATGCAGGGTCTCCAGCTGTCAGTCTAGAGTCTGTGAGCTCCAACTAGTTTTGGTCAGCTGTCTCTAGTTTTCCCAATCATGATCTTGATTCCCTTGCTCATATGATACTTCCTCCCTCTCTTCAACTGGATTTCAGGAGATCAGTCCAGTGCTTGACAGTGAATCACAGCATCTGCTTCCAATATTTACTGTAATTAGCTCCACGATGACAATTAGGGTAATCACTAATCTGATTATAGGGGAAGGCCAGTTGAGGCCCCCTTTCCATTACTGCTGGAAGTCTTAGATGGGATCATTATTCTACAGTCTTGGAAATTTCCCTAGCCCCAGATTTCTCCCTAACACCTCAATGACTCCCTCTTTCAAGATCTCTATTTCATTGCTCTCCAACTCATTCCCTCTCCCAACTTAGCCAACTTGAACATTCATATTTCCATCCCCCATCCCCTCCCTTTTACCCTTCTCTGGAAAAAAATGTTCTTATACAATGTAAATATTTGTTACTCTTATTCATTTAATAAAATGATGACTGGCCAACAACCAGGAAAGAAGTATAGGTGGGGTGACCAGACTTGGAGAATTCCAGGAAGAGAAAAGTCAGAGACACAGTCACATGCCAGATGCAAAGGAAGCAAGATGATAATGGCTTAATGAGCAAAAGGTGCCAAGCCACATGGATAACTATAGATAATAATTATGGGTTAATTTAAATTGTAAAAGCTAGTTAATAATAAGCCTAAAAAGTAGACAAAACAGTTAATAATTCATGTAAGCCTCTCTTTGTTTCTTTGGAACTGAATATCTGTTTGACCAGGTAGGACAGAAATGTTGATTGACACCACCCCTTCCCAGTATACCAAGGAGATCTTCACTATTTTCTCTTCCTGTGGCATGCTGTGTGTATCCCTCTTAGGGTTTTCCTTTATACCTAGCTTCTCTGGGGCTGTGAATTATAGCCTGTTTATTCTTTGCTTTACTTCTATTATCTACTTATCAGTGAGTACATACTGTGTTTGTCTTTCTGGGTCTGGGTTACCTGACTCAGGATGTTTTCTTTTTCTAGTTCAATTCATTTGCTTGAAATTTCAACATGTCATTGTCTATTACCACTAAATAATAATCCATTGTATAAATGTGCCATATTTTATCTATTCTTTGGTTGAGGAACATCTAGATTGTTTACATTTTCTGGATATTATGAAAAATGCTACTATGACCATAGTTAAGCAAATGTCCTGTGGCACACTTGTGAATCCTTTGAGAATATGCCCAAGAATAGTATTGCTAGGTCTTGAGGTAAATTAATTTCCAGTTTTCTGAGCAATTGCCATACTAGTTTTCAAAGTTGGTGAACCTGTTTGTACTCCCAAGAACAAGAGGTGAGTGCCCCTTTACACTAATCCTTTCCAACATAAGTTGTCATAAATGGTTTTGATCTTAGCTATTCTGACAGATGTAAGATTGTATCTAAGACTCAATTAAACTGTATTTCCCTAGTGGCTAATGATGTTGAATAATTCCTTAAGTCTTTAAGCCATTTGCAATTCTTTTGTTGAGAATTCTCTGTTTAGATCTGTACCCCATTTTTCATTGAATAGTTTTGTATTTTGTTTTAGTCCTCCTATATGCAAATGAGAAATGTGCTGAGAATGAAATCAGAAACAATACCCTTTAAAATAGACACAAATAATAGAAAATATCTTTGAGCAACTCAAACCAAACAAGTGAAAGAATTATATGACAAATATTTCTAGTCTTCAAAGAAGCAAATTAGAGAAGAGATCAAAATGAAAATGATACAAAAATGCTCATGGATTAGCAAAATTATATATATATATATATGTGTGTGTGTGTGTGTGTGTGTGTGTGTGTGTGTGTATGTATATGTTTATTAAATACAATGTCCATCAAAATCCCAGCACAATTCTTTGCAGACCTGGAAGGAACAATTTCAACCTCACAATGAAAACAAAAATTCAGGAGACCTAAAACAAAGATGGACAAAAAGGAACTTATGGGGGTATCACTATTCCTGAGTACAATATACTATAGAGCTATAGTGTTAAAAATAATTTTGTATTGGCATTAAAACAGACACATGGATCAATGCAATTTAATCAAAGACAGATATAAATCTACATACCTAGGGACATCTGATTTTCAGCAAAGAATCAAATATTTGTAATAGAAAAAAAAATGAAGTATCTTCAACAAATGTTGCTGGCATCACTATATGGTAGCATGCAGAAGAGTTCAAACAGAACTATATTTATTGACCTGCACATAACTCAAATCCATGTGGATCAAAGACCTCAAAATAAGCCTAGTTATAACAAAATTGAAAGAAGAAAAAGTGGGAAGTAGCCTTGAATGTATGGGTAAATGAGACTTGTTTCTTAATATAACTTCAATAACACAGACACTAAAATTGACAATTAATAAATGAGTTCTCCTAAAACTCCTAAAACTCCTGAAAGGACATTGCTAAAAAAAAAAAGGTAGCCTACAGAATGGGAAAAGATCTTCACCAACCCTATATCTGAGAAAGGGCTCATCTCAAAAGTATATAACAAACCCAAGAAACTAGACTTCATGTGTTGAAATTTTAAGCCCTATTATGGTAACAGGAATATTGTTTTTGTAGGCAATGGTACTATAAGTAAGCACAGTTTGTGATTTTATCAAAAACAGTTTGTTCCTGATTTTAGTGGGATGGCTTTGAGTTTCTCTCCGTTTAATTTGATGTTAGCTGTCGGCTTGCTGTATATAGCTTTTATTATATTTAGGTATGAC
>NW_004949169.1:1983863-1987557 GCF_000317375.1 Microtus ochrogaster | reverse complement strand
CTTTTCATTTCTGATCTTATTAATTTGCAAATTCTCTCTCTGCCTTTTGATTAGTTTGGATAGGGGTTTGTCGATCTTGTTGATTTTCTCCAAGAACCTACTTGATGTTTATAGGACTATCATCTACATAAGTGGACACTTCATGGCATGTGAATCAGGAAGCAGAAATGAGAAAATTCTCTGTGAAATAAAATGATATAAATTAAATTACAGGATGCGTAAAGAAGGGTTTATTCAGGGACATTGATAAGAAGAAAGAGTCCTTAAAGTGCCAAGTGTGTGCGAGCCGCAGCTGCAAAGACGTCGGTGCCCGTTTATAGAATTCTCCAGGGATATATCTTATTGAGGAGATTTTAGAAGGAAGAGAAATCAATAGATTTTTAAACTTCTGAAGAGATTATTTGTCTGGATTAATATGGCTGTCTTTTTAAGAATTAAAGGCTGAAGATAAGGTGACTTAATTAAATGATCTGAAGCTTTCAAAATAATAAATATGAATCTGGGCTGAAAACTTCAAAAAAAAGTTAGGAAAACCCACTGATTCCTTCCCATATATAAGAAAGCATGTAAAAAAATGGTTTTCTGTGAACCAGGCAGAATTTTACCTTATAATGATGAGCTTTGCAGCCTCCAGGAATGTCAGAAATAAATTTCTCTCAGGCATTCAGTTAATCCTATTATGACTCAGAAGAGGAAATATGAAACAATAATTCAAAAGTACATTTGATTTTAAGATATAGTCTCAGAAGTTATGTGGCATTATTTAGGTTACAATTTATCAAATCATTCAGAAGTATACTTGAGGGGACAAGACAGATATATAAACTTCCATGAAAAGATGCCATTTTTACCTTCATTAAAAATAGCACAATAAATTAAAAGAAACATCTTTTAATATAAAGTTAGAGATTTATGAACAAGGGTAGCTCATTTTCAGAATATACCGAACTTCAAATGATATTAATGGGGATGGTACTTATCATTCTAAGAAGGCTAATTTAAGGTATATGAATCTAAAGAAATCTACATGAAAACACTTTATAGTCACATTGTATTAAAATCAAAGACAGAGTATTTGGGCATTAGATTTAACAAATGTATCTCCTATAGTGGAATGCTTTAAACCTGCCAGCATATTTACAGACCAGAAAAGTCTACTTAAAATATTGAAAGAAAAAAATTACCAATTAGGACTAGTATTCATGTAAAAATATTACCAGAGTCTGCTCGTTCATTTTCTGGCTGCCCAGACACAAAATAATCACACAGAAATGGTATTATTACAAACTGCTTGACCTATTGTCTCATGTTTCTTATTGGCTAGTTTTGTGTATAGCCACCTGATTGTGACCTGCTTGTAATGCTTCATCCAGCATCTGGCATCTGTCTCCTGTGGTGGCTCAATGTCTTCTCTCTGATTCCAGCTACTCTGTCTGCTTGAAATTCTTGCCTTCCCCTATTCTGTGCTGTAATAGGCCCAAAGCAGATTCTTTATTAACCAATGGTATTTATAGTGTAAAAAAGAGAATCCCATATCACCTTCCTTTTTTTGTCTAAATAAAAGGAAGGTTTTAGCTTTAACATAGCAAGATTACATACAACAAAACAGTTATCAAGCAAGAATTATATATATATATAATATCTACTTTATCTTTTATCATAACTAAGGAATACTACTATAATAACTATTTATTCTTCAACACCATCAAAGACTCCAGAAGGATATAATTTTACCTAAGTAAATAGGAAGTGCATTGAAAACAACTTCCAAAACTAGAATTTATAGAGGTGTCTCACTGCCAGGATAGTCACTCAAATTTCTTTTGTAACATTGGGGCAACAATATTCAGCCTACAGGCCCAGAGTACATAAAAAAAACAATAAGAATTGCTGTTTGATGATGTCAGCATTACTATAACATACTAACCAGTTGTTTGAGCAGTGAAAAGGACAATTGAGTTTATCAGTTAATTTGTCACTAGTCCTACTTGTAAAATGAACAAATGAAGAAGAGCTTATGTAAAATAATTTTATGTAATCTTTTATTTCACATTTCCTTTGTAATAATTTTGAGGAGATGAATAAAGAAAATAAATACTGTACATTTAAAATGAAGGAAAAATAAATACCTCCCCAAAGTAAAAATAGAAGGTAAAATTAGTAAAGGAAGTTCCTAAAAATGATACAAAAAATGAAATTGATAAGTTGAGATTCAGTATGTTCCTTATGCAAATTTGATCAAAGACAAGCTTGAAAGTGTGTGCCTCAAGTCCCACCAAAAATCTAATTTTGAAACATGACTGATGGATTCTAATTATACATAGATAATTGAAACTGTAATTATCTGGTTAGGTGTTTTGAATCATAGTGTCTTCTAGCCTAAGCTAGCATCTTACTCACTAAATATCTGATGGAGATAATGACCTGTTATTTCCTGCCATTCCTTTCTAAGTGCTAGTATTTCAGGCATGCAAGAGCCTGTCCAAATGGTACTAATATTATACGATATTCTGTTCTGCATTCATATAGCTCCTTTCCCAGAAACATAAGAATGTATCTCACATTAAAAAAATAAAAGCTAAGTATATTGGGACATTGTCTGCTTTTCAGCCAGGGATCTGAGGAACTGAAAAAAAGGAAAGACTACAGTCTATTGCTGTAGACCAACTTACTTCAGTTTCAGTGTACTTTTATACATGAACATAACAAAAAAGTAATGATCTAAGGAAGGTTACTTGAGTTCAGATAAACATGATCCAATGAACATATAAATAAATGCCAGTAAACACATAGTAAATATTGACAAACCAGTCATTTCCCAGGATGTTCTCAGAACAGGACAATTTAATCAAACTTGCCTGGAACATACTAAGTTTATACCAGGAAAAGTATAAAACCAAGATAGACGGAGGCCAAATCCAAATTCATGGAACACTAATGATATCAGATTCTATACCTATGTTCTGACACCCAACAAAAAAAAACATATCTCATAAATTAAATGTAACTGTTTGTTATAGGAGTGTAGTAGTATTTCAATTGTATTTTAATAAATAAACTTGCCTGGGATTGAAGTTGTGTGTTACCAGTAGTCACACCATTAGACCTAGAAATCAGGTAGTGCATGCCTTTAATCCAAGAGGTGCATACTTATAATCCCATCCCTAGATAGGATGGATTATAAGGTGGAAGGAGACAGCTCTCAACATGAATTCTCATTCTGAGATGCATAGAGGCAGAATCATCATTTCGGGACTGAGGTCAAAGTAAGGGTTAGGAACTGTATGTTTCACTCTCAGATCCTCAGGCAGACTTTATTAAAATACAATTGAAATACCACTAAACAGGAGTCATGGAATCATATCTAAGCACAATTCAGAGAACAAAATGCACCAAAAGCAAAAGGTCCTTTATCTTTTTTTTTTCTGGAGACTCACAGTTACCAAGTCATTTTTGATCATATATCATACTTTTGACCATGTCCTGATAGATGATCTTCATCTTACATTTGTTCAAGTTCAACCACAATGAATTTTGGTAAAGCAGTCTATATGTTTTGTGATTCTTCAAGGTTAGTGTTTTGCACACGATGCAATGCCAGAGTTACATCTTTCAGTACTCTGCTCATAACACAATATCATTTCTTTTGTGTATAGTTTCGTGTAAGTTCTGAATCCTAGAACTACTTAAAAAA
>NW_004949169.1:1981797-1983763 GCF_000317375.1 Microtus ochrogaster | reverse complement strand
TGATATTATATATTATGATGCCAGGGAGAATTAAATGGAACAATAAATCACCTCAGGAACAACAGGAGAAATTGCTCCAAAAAACCACTGTTATTCATACTTATTATATGGTTAATATATAACTGTCCCCAACACAGTTTTCTTTCTTTACTTTTGAAGATTTATTTTATTTATATGTATGTATGAGTGAGTGCACATGTATAAGTGTACATGGATGCAGCTGCCCACAAATTTTAGAAGTACATATTGAATTCCTCAGTGGCAGGGTCACAGAAAATTTTGAAAAGTCTCACATGGGCACTATCAACTTTACCAAGTTCAACTAATTCAAAATCTCCATTACTAAAATTTTAGGAAAAAATAAGTTGGCATTGGTGTCAGTGCCTACATCACCACAGCTAGCAGTAGAGCAAAACAGATTCCTGGAATTCATTGACCAGCCTGTCTAGCTGACAGAGTTTAATGAGAGACCTGATTTCTAGGATGTAAGAGAAGGGCCCCCTTGTTGGTCCTGTATGCCCAGAAGTGAAATAATCAAACAGTAACTGTATTAATTAAATAACTGCTTGGCCTATTAGCTCTCGTTTCTTGTTGGTTAACTCTTACATTTTAATTTAACCTGTTTCTATTAATCAGTATATCACCATGTAGTCATGTCCTACCAACAAAGTTCCAGCATGTCTGACTGTCAGTATCACCACAGTGTCCCCTCTGACTCTGCCCTCTGTCTCCCAGAATTCAGTTCTGTTTTCCCCACCTACCTGTTGTGCTCTATTAACAGGCCAAGGCAGTTTCTTTATTCAATAATGGTAATTACAGCACACAGAGGGGACTCTGTAGTAATTGGAGTGGCGGGGCTGTGTCCCCAGCACCCCGGCCGCCTGCTAGCTTATGCCCTGAAATAATTACACAACACTGTATTCTTTTAAACACTGCTTGGCCCATTAACTCTATCCCTTACAGGCTAATTCTCATATCCCAATCAATCCATCTCTAATAATCTGTGTAGCATCAGTCTTACCATGAAAGATTCTAACTTACTTCCATCCTGGGTTGGAGCTTCATCTTGAGTGCCTCAGAGAACAGAGCTATCACGTCTCCCCGGGAGAGGGGAGCATGGCATCTCTGAGCTCACTTCCTCTTCCTCCCAGCATTCTGTTCTGTTTACTCCTCCCACCTATGTTTTAACCTATCAGGGCCAAGCAGTTTCTTTATTGCTTAACCAATGAAATCAACAGATTGATATATGACACTCCCACATCAGCACTCCCACATTACCTCAGAGGTACCCAGAGGAAATGGATCATTACTTGAAGTGCATCATTAATTTTATTACTTGTGTACAGTGAATAACAGACTGCTAGAATAATTGTGATTATGCATCGCCTTCCATGCAAGTACTTCAAAATTGACACGTGACCATTTTTTTTAAGCCACTATTGTGCTGCTTTTTGGGAAAAAATAAAACCTTTTTAAAACGTATAATGCTTACTACTTCTAGTGAGCAAAATATACAAAATGTTCTAACATATGCCATTTCTTTTTTATGTTTCTAATGCCATAAATGTAGGAGAAAATGTATTTCTCTGCATATTTGTTTCTGTCAGCAATTGCCCTCAAGAACAGTAGATCTTATGGTCCTCTTTCAAATACAGAAACATATACACAAGCACAGGGGCTCTCCCTCTTAAAGTGGAAAGTAAATCCACGAAAATGCAGCCGTCAATTTACAGAATGTGAACTCCATGCAGAGCATCAGCTTTAATGTCATGCAGAAAGAAGGGAAACACAAATGAAATTGTCCAGAATTGAAGTAGTAATAAGAGGAAATGTGTGCTTTTGTAGGAAGCTCTTATTTCAGGAGTGAGGCAGCCTAGCAATCACAAGTGACTTGATAATTTATCAACAAGATAAGTCATAAAAAGTACAATCCCTGCCAACTTGACCATCACATGAAAACGTGCTG
>NW_004949169.1:1970122-1973769 GCF_000317375.1 Microtus ochrogaster | reverse complement strand
AATGAGGGTTGCTGAGAAGCCAAGGACAATGGCACTGGGTTTTGATCCTATTTCTTTTTCCGGCTTTGTGGGGGCCTAGCCAGTTTGGATGTTCATCTTCCTAGACCAGGATGGAGGGGGGAGGACTTTGGACTTTCCACAGGGCAGGGAACCCTGACTGCTCCTCAGACTTGAGAGGGAGGGGAAGAGGAGTGGGGGAGGGCGGGAGGAGTGGGAGGCTGGGAGGAGGTGGAATTTTTTTTTCTCAATAAAAAAAAAAGAAATTTTCTGTGCATAGCAGCTTATTGGCACATGAGTCATAATAATTCAGTATATCCTTCACTAAAAAGGAAATATTATTCATAATGAATTCTTACTATATTCAGAAGGAAATAATGGACACATTCTGATTAATTATATAATATAAACTATCAAGAGAAACAAGGGATTTATTAGTCTTGAATTTATTAAAAAATTTACTTTTCACTTTAACAACCACAGCTTCCCCTTCCTCTTCTTCTCCTATCCCCTCAAGTCCCCTCTTTCTTTTCCCCATTTATTCCCCAGAGGGAGACTTCCTTAGGGAGTCAATAATGTCTGGTATAACAACTTGATGAAAGACCAAACCCCTCCCTCCTGTATCAAGGCTGAGCAAGGTATGCCATGATAGGGTTTGGGCTCCAAAAAGCCATTTTATGCACCTTGGATAGGACCTGGTGCCACTGCCTGCCCACCACAACAGATCAAGCTACATAAATGTCACATACAGTCAGAGGGCCTAACTCAGTCCCATGCAGGTCCCCCTAGCTATCAGTTCATAATCTGTGAGCTCCCACTAGTTGGGGTCAGCTGTCTCTGTGGTTTTCCCTATCATGATCGTGATCCCCCTTGTTCATATGATCCCTCCTCCCTCTCTTCAGCTGAACTCCAGAAGCTCATCCCCACGGCTTGGCTGTGGGTCACTGCATCTGCTTCCATCAGTTACTGGATGTAGGTTCTATGATGACAATTAGGTTAGCCACTAATCTGAATAGTGGGAAAGGCCCTTTCAGACACCCACTCCACTTTTGCTAGGAGACTTAGCTTAGGTCATCTTTGTGGATTCCTGAGAATTTCTCTAACACCAAGTTTTTCCCTAACCTCATAATGGCTCCCTCTATCAAGATAACTTTTTCGAGTGAAAGATTTACAGAAGAGAAAGTTAGAAGCCCAGAGGCAAAGGGCAGATGGGATAAATTAAGAAAAGCTGGCTAGAAAAAAGTCAACATACAGCGAGGCATTCATAAGTAATAATAAACCTATTTGCATGCTTTATTTGGGAACTGGGTGGTGGCCCCCAAAAAGCCAAAAGAATGAAACATGTACAACACCGGAGATTGAACCAAGGACCTCACACCTGCCAGACAGTGCCCTGTCACTAAGCCACACCCCCACTATGCCACCTCCTTTTCCACTGTAAAACCACCACCACCAAAGACATGAGCCAGGATTTCTTGTGCCATACAAAAATAGACACTCCCATGGTGCTTCAGAATACATGTATGGCCGCTATCACTTTGACACCTTCAGGAAGAATTCAGATAGAAAAACATGGTGTGCTTACTTCTGGGCTAATACCCTGGAGTCAACTGGAGGTAACACCTTACAAGTAGCTGTCGAGATGCTGAGGTCAGGCTAGACAGGGCACATCAGGTGCTCACCACCCCATCTCCAGGCCTTCCTGGGTTCCAAGACCACCACAGATGATAGAAGCCAACGGCTCTTCGTATGAATACACATCAGAGCCATCTGAAGAGTCTGAGCTCAGAGCTGGTCCCGTCCCAGGCTTCCTGAGTCTGGGGTGAGACGAAAGAATTTACATCTCACCGTGCACCATCTCTTTGGGGCGCATGGCTTTAATCCTAGCACTCGAGATGCAGAGGCAGGCAGATCTCTTGAGTTCGAGGCCAGCCTGGTCTACAGGGAAAGTTCCTCACCCGAACTCCATGGCTGGCTGGGTGGCTGGCCCCTGACATCCTCCTTTCCTTTTTCTCTTGCTCCTCCTCTTCCTCGTTTCTCCTCCTATTTACCCTCTCTGCCTGCCAGCACCACCTGTCCCTCCTCCTGCCTCACTATTGGTCATTCAGCTCTTTATTAGGCCATCGGGTGTTTTAGGCAGGCAAAGAATCACAGCTTCACAGAGTTAAACAAATGCAGCGTAAACAAAAGTCACACACCTTAAAACAATATTCCCCAACACTCTGGTACCACAAAAATAAATGTGTTGGCTATGGGAGTTTACCAAAGGAAGAGAAAAGATCTCACGATGTATTTTCAGTGCTGTCATGTGCTTGATGCAAGCTTTGGGAAACGGTAGGATCGGTAGCTACAAAACGGCATAGAACAGCATACAAAATCCCACTGACCATAACTAGGTTAAACGAAGGCCTGAGGGAGCCTGCTGGGATAAGTCTGCTGCAGAGGAAATGGAGAAGATGCTTCCGGTATGTAGCCAAAGAAGAACTCAACGGAGTAAACCCAGAGACTGTATATTTTTAAATTAGACCTAATCTCTTGTGAAGTGGCACTTCTATTTTTATTACTAGTTATGTAAAATAATCTCTGTCTCCACATGAGGATTCTGTCAGTAACGAAAATTAACCCAGAATTTACATCAACATGTAAGTAGATGGTTTTAATACAAGGGTATTAATAAGTTTATTGTAAATTATTAACCCGTGTCAATGCATTCTTTTGTAGACATGAACTGTAAAGTAAGCTCAATGCATTAGCTCATAATTTTTACTGACTTTCTGTCATCTAAATAAAGATGAAAGGCCATGAGCCTGCATGTCAGAAGTGCATGAGTGACTGGCTCGCTAGGAACCCAAACTGTCACTGCAAATGCTTTGAGAACAGGGAGGGAGAAGGGTTTCCTTAATATAAAGCTTTTGATATATTTAAAATAAAAAGTTATTTCCCACAAAAGATAAATTTTTCATTATTCTCCCCTTCTGTACCTCCCCTAGCTCAGTATTCTTGATTCCTAATGTTCCAAACCCCCATCCCTACCTTTTACCCTGTTCCCAATTAGTCTAGACAATCCTTCCTGGTGATCTCCATGTGGGTCCCTTTTACAGTCGCCTTTTTAATGTAGCTTAATCTGGAATGTGGATTGTAGCTTGGCTTTCCTTGGCTTTATATCTAATATCCACTTACAAAAGATCACATACTATGTTTGTCTTTCTGGGACTGGATTACATCATTTAGATGTTTTTTTTTCTATTTCCATCATTTTGCCTGCAAATTTCAACATGTCATTGTTTTATGTCACTGAGTAGTAAGTACTCTATTGTGTAAATGTAACATATTTTCTTTATTCATTCTTTGGATGAGGGACATCATGGTTGTTTCCAGGTTCTGGCTATTACACATAATGCTGATATGAATATAGTTGACCAAATATTCCTGTGGTATGATGGTATATCCTTTGGATATATGCCCAAGAGTGGTATTGCTGAGTCTTGAGGTAGATTAAACCCCAATTTTCTGAGAAACTGCCATTCTGATTTCCAAAGTAACTGTACAAGTTTGCACTCCCACCTGTTGCGGGAGGTCCTTCCGCTCCTCCAGCCTATAGCCGCTGAGATACCCGCCCATTGGGGCGTGGTCTCTCTCCCTTTAAAAAA
>NW_004949169.1:1928095-1950137 GCF_000317375.1 Microtus ochrogaster | reverse complement strand
ATATAATTGCAAGTGGTATTCTGTAAGTAAAATTATTTCAAATTCATTATTTGGAGCCTGTTTCTTTTTATTTAGCCTGATTTATAGGAAGTCTTAGAAAACACTGTTAATTACATACCAAAAATGAATGCTTTGTAATTATATTGAACCTGAGGAACAAAGCCCTGATAATTTCCAAGAAGATGGAACAGCTCTTACTGAGTCAATAAAATACTTGTTGGAGGATCAAACTGTATAATTTCAGAAGAGAATAAATGTAGCTAACTATCTGCTACTAAAAACAAGTACTGAAAGTGATTGCACATCTTTTAGGTGAGCTGATGTAATATATATTTATTTTGGCCTGATTAATATGCAGTAATTCATGATACATATTGGTTAATATAAAATAATATTTTGGGTTTGCATAAACAGAATCTTCTATCATCCTATCCTACTGTACTTTATTCTAGTATTCACTATTCTATTATTTAAAATTTCTAAGTTCTAGAACAATCTATGAAGTAAAACCAAGATGAGTACATTATCTAAAGTTTTTACTGACAGATAAATGCTGCCTAAGTTAAAGAATATGAAAAACTTTCCAGTACACAGCAGAATCTGAAAAGATTTTCCTAATTTGATAATTTTAGAAATGTAAAATATTTTATATACTAAACATCATTTTTCTGTATTCTTTCAACCACAGTGACCATAATGCAGATATTTGAAAGAAAAGAATTTTTGAGCAGCAGAAAATAGGAAGAAATATAAGATATGAGGTAGAAAATACATTGACTTTTTTTTTCAAGTCTAAGATGTTGCCTTCTTTTCGATAGACTGCAAATTCAGGACTCTGCAATACAGCTTCTGAAAGAGTAATCCAACTGTGAAGTTCAGTTATGTCAACATCCAACCTAAAAGAGCAAAAAATAAGGTTCATTATTATTTTATTATCTCTTCTGTATAGAAAGGAAAAAGGAATTTGTTTACCTTTACCACATTCCTTCTAACCTAATGCTACAATTATTGTTAATAGTATCAACATCTCCCTACGTAGATAGACACAAACTTTGGAGTCAAGTTTATTCTAGAGTCTCATAATCACAGTGTCTATTTTATTTATCCACTGCAGCAATTATCTGTAAAGGATCTCCCACAAAATATTAGCTAGACTTAGCTTGAAAGTGTTGATACCTGAAAAATTACTACCTCTCCAAATAGCTCTTATTTTTAAAGAAATATCCACAATGAACTTAAAAACTACCTTCTTGCTTGACTTGATTGAACAAAAATTCTGATATTTATGTTCTCCATAAATCAGTGGTATCCAAAGCTTATCTCTGGGCTTTTACATGCTACTTGTTACAGAAAATGGGACATCAATAAGGTTAACCCAAGAAAAGTCTTCAAATGTTTGTAATCTTTCATCTTTTTAAAAAATTTTATTGATTTTTATTGAGCTCTATATTTTTATCTGCTCCCCTTCCTGCCTCTCCCCTCCCTTTCAACCATCTCCCAAGTTTCCCATGCTCCCAATTTATTCAGGAGTTCTTATCTTTTTCTTCTTCCCATATAGATTAGATTTATGTATATTTCTCTTGGGGTCCTCATTGTTGTCTAGGTTCTCTGGGATTGTGATTTGTAGGCTGCTTTTCTTTACTTTATGTTTAAAAACCACCTATGAGTGAGCATATGTGATATTTGTCTTTCTGGGTCTGGGTTACTTCACTCAAAATGATGTTTTCTAGCTCCATCCATTTTCCTGCAAATTTCAATATATCTTTATTTTTTTTTCTGTTGTATAAATTGTGTATAAATGGACCACGTTTTCCTTATCCATTCTTTAGTCGAGGGGCATTTAGGTTGTTTCCAGGTTCTGGCTATAACAAATAATGCTGCTATGAACATAGTTGAGCACATGTACTTGTGGTACAATTGGGTATCCTTTGGGTATATACCCAAAAGTGGTAATACTGGGTCTTGAGGAAGGGTGTTTCCTAATTTTCTGAGAAATTGCCACACTGACATCCAAAGGGACTGTACCAGCTTGTACTCCTACCAGCAATGCAGGAGTGTTCCCTTTACCCCACAACCTCTCTCCAGCATAAGTTGTCATCAGTGTTCTTGATCTTGGCCATTCTTACAGGTATAAGATGGAATCTCAGAGAGTTGTTTTGATTTGCATTTCTCTGATGACTAAGGATGTTGAGCATTTCCTTAAGAATCTTTCAGCCATTTTAGATTCCTCTGTTGAGATTTCTCTATTTAAGTCTGTACTCCATTTTTATTGGATTATTTTTTTTTTCTTTTGATGACCAATTTCTTGAATTCTTTGTGTATTTTGGAGATCAGACCTTTGTCTGATGTGGGGTTGGTGAAGTTCTTGTCCCATTCTGTAGCCTGCTGTTTTGTCTTGTTGGCCATGTCCTTTGCTTTACAGAAGCTTTTAAGTTTCAGTAGGTTGCATTTATTAACTGTTTCTCTCAATGTCTGTGCTGCTGGGGTTATATTGAGGAAGTGTTCTCCTCTGCCAATGCATTCGATTATATTTCCCGCTTTCTCTTCTATGAGGTTGAGTGTGGCTGGCTTTATGTTGAGGTCTTTGAACCATTTGTACTAGAGTTTTGTACATGGTGATAGATATGGGTCTATTTTCATTCTTCTACTTGTTGATATCCAGTTATGGCAGAACCACTTGTTAAAGATACTTTCTTTTTCCATTTGATATTTTTTGCTTCTTTGTCAAAAATCAGGTGTATGAGGTGTCTGGATTAATATCCAGGTCTTCGATTCTGTTCCATTGGTTCTCCTGTCTGTTCTTACGCCAATACCAGGCTGTTTTCAGTACTTTAGCTTCCAGAAGTTCCTTTATTGTATAGGATTCTTTTGGTTATCCTGGGTTTTTGCTTTTCCATATGAAGTTGAATATTGTTCTTTTGAGGTCTGTGCAGAATTTTGCTGGGATTTAGATGTAAATTGCATTGAATCTATAGATTGCTTTTGGTAACATTGCCATTTTTACTATGTTAATTCTATCTACCCAAGAGCATGGGAGATCTTTCCACTTCTTGGTGTCTTCCTCAATTTATTTCTTTGTAGTGACAGAGCAGTGGGCTGCATTCCTGCCACCCAACTCCCTGCCGCCTGGCTAGCTTATGCCCCAAAATAACAACACACAAACTGTATTCTTTTAAACACTGCCTGACCCATTATATCTACTCTCTTCTTGGCTAACTCTCATAACTTGCTTAACCCATTTCTAATAATCTTTGTAGCACCACGGGGTGGTAGCTTACCAGGAAGGATTCTAGCCTATGTCCATCTTGGGCTAGAGCTTCATCACGTCTGTTTGACTCAGCCTTCTTTCTCCCAGAATTCTGTTCTGTCTACTCCACCTATGTTCTGACCTATCAGGCCAAGCAGTTTCTTTATTAACCAATGAAAGTATGACCCTCCTCCATAATTTCTTCAAAGAATTAAAATTCTTGTCATACACTTGTTTGGTTAGAGTTACTCTGAGATATTTTATGCTATTTGTGGCTATTGTGAAGGGTGATGTTTCTCTGATTTCTTTCTCAGCACATTTATAATCAGTGTACAGGAGGGCTACTGATTTTTTGAGTTAATCTTGTATCATGCTACATTACTGTAAGTGTTTATGAGTTGTAGAAGTTACTTGGTAAAATTTTTGGAGTCGCTTATGTAAACTATCATATCATCAGCAAATAGTGAGAGTTTGACTTCTTCTTTTTTGATTTGTATCCCCTTATCTCATTTTGGTGTCTTATTGCTCTAGCTAAGACCTCAAGAACTATATTGAATAGATATGGAGAGAGTGGCAACATTGTCTTGTACCTGATTTCAATGGGATCGCTGGGAGTTTCTCTCCATTTAGTTTGATGATGACTGTTGGCTTGCTGTATATTGCTTTTATTTTGTTTAGGTATGTTCCTGGTGTCCCTGTTCTCTCCAAGACCTTTATCATGAAGGGATGTTGTATATTCTTGAAAGCTTTTTTGGTATCTAATGAGATAATCATGTGGTTTTATTTTTCAGTTTGTTTATATGCTGGATTATGTTGACAGATTTTCATATGTTGATCCATCCTTGCATCTTTGGGATGAAGCTGACTTGAACATGGTAATATTTCATCTTATAGAACACATTCTGAGAAGTCATTCATAACACAAAAAGTTAGACTGGGTGACCATGCTTTCACTACTTTTCTACTACAATGAAGAAGCACAATGCATTTTTTGTGAATACTCTTCTTTTACCTTCTGAAACATTTCAACATACTTGAGGTTACTAAAATATATACTCCAGCTGACACTGTAAATAACCCAGAAAAATTATCCATGTGCTATTTTCTCTCTTAGTCAGGGTTACTATTGCTATGATTTTACACCATGACCAAAGCAAGTTGGTGAGAGAGCAATTATTTGGATTTTGCTTCCACATTACTGTTCAGCAAAGAATATCAGACAGGAATTAAAACAGGACAAAAACTCAAAGGCAAGATCTGATCAAAGACCATGGAGGAGTGCTGTTTCCTGGCTTGTTCAACATTTTTTTTATGGAACCTCAGACAACCAACCCAGAGGAAACACTACCCATAATACACTGGGCTTTTCACATCAACCACTAATTAAGAAATTGCCCTACAGGTTTGCCTGAAACCAGATCTAATAGAGCCATTTTCTCATTTGGAGTTCCCTCATTTCAAATGACTTTAGCTCTTTCAAATTGACATAAAAGAAGCCAGCACACAAGCTTTGAGAAACAGGCAATGT
The DNA here is from genome assembly GCF_000317375.1 of Microtus ochrogaster. Taxonomy (NCBI): domain Eukaryota; kingdom Metazoa; phylum Chordata; class Mammalia; order Rodentia; family Cricetidae; genus Microtus; species Microtus ochrogaster. The sequence goes on along the minus strand of NW_004949169.1, from coordinate 1,945,362 downwards.
TGATTTGTTCTACTAAATTTTTTAAGGTCACTCTGCTGCAAATAAAATAAAATAATATAAATTATCATCTACTAGTCATTTTAAAACATAATTATCTTGGATCATTGAAGTTCCTGGGAATATTGAATCTAAACAAATACAATCTATTAAATCAAACCAAGTGTCTTTCAGTAGATGAATTGATTAAGATACATGGATCTTGATCAAGGTATGTACACATGGAATATTATTAAGTTTTTAAAAATCCATAAGATTTTATTAAGTTTACTCTTTTAATTGCCAATTTTTATTAAAATACACCATCTGCTTGTATGCAGAAAAAAAGCACTTTGTACCTTCCAGCCTAATGAATATTTATTTATAAATAAAATTTATTTTTATTTTACTAATTTATCTACTAAATCAATATTTGGGGGCTATTATCAGTTCATTATCCATAGAGCCCAGTGAATCTTCTTGTATTTCTATTATTTCTTCAGGCTCAATATCAGAATGTCATAGAAAAACATGTTTCTATGCTTTTCTAAAATATAAAAGCATGTTTTTATTTTTGTGGGGGTTATTTGTTTGTTTCTGTTTGTCTCTTTGTTTTCCCCAAAATAAAATTTGCTGTCTCTGCCTGCAGGTTTTCACTTGCAAGTGAACAGGAAAACCCAGAAATACTAGGAGGATAATGCTTCACTAGTGCTAAAGAGGAAATAGTTAGCGTTAACACTTTAGCTTCCTGGAATCAATGTCACTCAGTTGAATAATGTAATGTTTTATATATGATCTCTCAAAGGCTCCCTGTTGGATTGAACCCCAGTTGTCCACAGCAATAACCCTAGCCCTGTTCATATAACATCTTCTAGTGGCCTCGTTCTTTTTCTTATGACCCTACGTAACATGTCCTGGGAATGCTTTCCACACAAACTGCTTGTACTTCTGCATGTTCAGAACTGCAAAGAGGGTCCATACCATGACAATGTGCACATTAAGCCCAAAATTCTGCCATATATATCTTTCAACTTTAATTAGACTCACAACATGATGTATTTAAAGGATTTTCTTCCAACGTGCTCAAACTTCTGAGCAACTTTAGTTCTGTAGCTTTCTTGGGAGCTGATTGTTTTCTTCTCTATGGAAAAAGTACAAATAATGGGCAAACATCACTCTTTCCTATGTGGAAAGATTTCATCTTTACATGTACAGCCCCTTTCTCATTTTCTTCTCCAAAGTTTGTCTTAACTCAGCTTTTTCATAAAATCTACTAAAATTTCCATTTTGGAAATGATTGTATCATGTCACAAATATCATAGTCTCAGTTTTAAATTATTGATCACAGAAATTCAACCATACTCAATGGATTATTTTTATAAGGAAATTATCAAAATTATTTAAAGTCATAGTATAATATCTTCATTCATAAAATAATTAAAGGCATTCTAATTTTTAATAAGATGATGACCAAAGATTTTAAACTTTATTTTTTTTCAAGGGAAATCAGGCTTTAGTACTTTCCCCTATGCTTTAAACAATGTAATCTCCCAACTTTATTACTGTATGAAGTTCAAAGTAGACCTTAAAGACAGATCCTTTCTGTAATAAAGAAAAATTGCAAAGATACAAAATGAAATGTAAAGTCTTTTACAAGAAGAGGTGTTTGGACATCTTGTTTTTTCGTATTGCAATCATTGCCAAAAAGAAAAAATAAAGAAAGGAAACTATTTTAAATGCAGAATTAAATAGATTTTATATTAAAAATCAAAACAGTTTTAGACATGTAAAATATGGAACTGAAATTTTATGGTTTGGATCTCTCCTTTTTCAGCAATAAACTGTTCATAGGGAAGAACCAAATACTATTACTCTGTAAATGAACAAAGTATTAAAATGACAACCAGTAACTTCCTGCTATACATAAATCAGAGCATCTCTCAAATCTTCACCATAGAATATTTCTCTTTCTATAAATAGCAATTTAAAGAGTCCCCCTAGCTGGTCAGTGTGCAGACAACAAAGTATACATTTATATATCACTCTGAGGCTCAGGGATATTTGTCATTGTGGAGGCAGAAAGATTGTATGATCCAGAGTTGGTGGATCACTTCAAAGAAATTGCAATGTCCTGACACAATAGAGTGATGCAATATGAATTCACAATAATTGGGCATGCATAAGACCTAGCCAAGTTTCAGACAGGCAAAAATCTTAATATAGAGGGTAGGAATGTTGATATGCAATCCCACCATCAGCTATGGAGCTATTAGTATTTGATGATTTCTGGGAGATAGTCTTTTTCTTAAAAAAATATGCTAATTATGTGCTCTATGGAGCATATCCACACAGCAAAGCAGGCCCCAATTCTAAGAGCAGCAGCCACACAATGTGCACTGTCTTTGATGGGGAAAGGAAAAGAACAAAGTATATAATTTCAGTGATTGGAAGCAAGAGATCGGATGGTTGAGCTTGTGGTAAGAGTAGGAGGTGAAGGGGTAAATTCAAAATATATAGTATCAAAGAATTCACCTAAACTACTTTTAAATAGATACTATATTCTTACTGTACCTAATATTTGATACTACCTTCCTAAATAAGAGGCCAGAATGTACCTGTCCATATTATAAAGGTATTTGGTTTATTGGATGATGTTTTTGACTAATCAAACATTGCGGACACCAAACAGGAATTTAGCTCACTTAAGGACTTTTTGAGGATGTTTTTTAAAAGCTCACCTTTTCAATGAATTGGGGTTAAATCAGCTTGAAAACTAGGGGCTCTGACAAGTAATTTGGTTATCTATACACAATGAAGGCTCTGTAGAGTCAACACCATGGTAACTGTTGCTGGTGACTCTGTGAGGATTTTAAGAGACACCTAGACAACCGTTGGCATGGAGTTCTAGTAATTTAGATCAATTCAAGCAATCAAATTTAAAATCTAAAGAGGCCTTTTTGTTCTTTTTTGTTTGTCTGATTTTCTAAACTTAAAAAGCGATTGTACCAGGTGATACACTGTTGCAGCTTGCTTCCTGGCAAGGATCTTTAAACACAAAAAACATGTCTCTGGGCAGTACCTCAGCCATGATTGCTTAGTGAGTTAAAGGCTCATGTGGTCAAAAAAAGAGACATATACAGTAAAGAGAGATGCAAAGTGGAAGAAAATCTATAAATGGTTTACACTGTGTTAAAAATATATACAGGCTAAAGATTCTAAAGTTATCACAAAAAAAGGAGAGAGTAGCCTGGGAGGCAGAGCACATAACTTACAGAGGAAGTTCCAGGACAAAGATATACAGAGAACCTTTCTCAAAAACCAAAAGTTAAAAGAGCCGGGCGGTGGTGGCGCACGCCTTTAATCCCTGCACTCAGGAGGCAGAGGCAGGCAGATCTCTGTGAGTTCAAGGCCAGCCTGGTCTACAAGAGCTAGTTTCAGGACAGGCACCAAAGCTACAGAGAAACGCTGTCTCAAAAATCAAAAAACAAAACAAAAAAAGTAAAAATAAAAAATCTGAAAAATTTCATGTATTTACTTCTTGGGTAGCAGTAGAAAGGAGTTGGGGATCAGCGCACATATGGAGGTAAGAGGATAGCTTGTAGAAGTGAATTATCTCTTCCACCCAAGTGGGTTCTAGCAATTTCAGGCATATTTTTTACACAACGGAGATGGAGGGAATGATAATGAATGGAAATCATTACATAGTCCAGAACCTGGGATTCATAAGAAGTGCCTGTACTTGTTGGGCCATCATTTAAAGAAGGGTAGAAATGTAGTGGCTCACAATAGCCACACTCCATTGCTGTAGTAGGAGCTGCAGGCCTCTTTCCACAGCCTGGCTCCTGGCCGCCTGGCTAGCTTATGCCCCAAAATAACAACACACAAATTGTATTCATTTAAACACTGCTTGGCCCATTATATCTAGCCTCTTCTCAGCTAACTCTCGCACCTGGACTAGCCCATTTCTAATAATGTATGTAGTATCCCATGTTGTGCCTACCGGGAAGATTCTAGCCTACATCCATCCTGGGTCAGAGCTTCATCATGTCTGCTCCAGAGAGCAGAGCTATTGAGTCTGAGCTCACTTCCTCTTCCTCCCAGCATTCTATTCTGTTTACTCCACCCACCTATGTTCTAACCTATAAAATGGGCCAAGGCAGTTTCTTTATTAGTCAGTGACCTTCCTCCATCGCATTGCTTTCTCTCAAGAATACTCATGAGAATTTACCCAAGAGATGCCCGGTCATATGACAAGAGCATTTGTTCAAATATGTTCATAGCAGTATTATTTGTAATACCCAGAACCTGGAAACAACCTAGATGCCCTTCGATGGAAGAATGGATGAAGAAAGTGTGGAATATATACACAGTAGAGTACTACGCTGCCATAAAAAAACAATGACTTCTCTAATTTTGCATGCAAATGGATGGAAATAGAAAACACTATCCTGAGTGAGGTAACCCAGATCCAAAAAGATGAACATGGGATGTACTCACTCATAATTGGTTTCTAGCTATAAATAAGGGTTACGGAGTCTACAATTGGTGAACCTAAAGAAGCTAAGTAAGAAGATGAACCCAAGGAAAAACATGCAGTTATCCTCTTGGCTATGGGAAATAGACAAAATTGCCAGTGAGAAAATTGGGATGTTGGGGGTGGAGTGGGATGAGGGTAAGGGGAGAGGGGGAGAGAAAAGGGAGAAGGGGAGGATAGGGGGAACTTGGAGAAAAAGGATGATTGGGATAAAGGAAGGTTGGATAGGGGAGCACGGAAGCACAATTCTTAGTTAAGGGAGCCACCTTAGGGTTGGGAAGAGACTTAAACCTAGAGAGGCTCCCAGGAGCCCAAGGCAATGTCCCCACTTAGTTCCTTGGGCAGATGAGGATAGGGAACCTGAAATGACCCTATCCTATAACAATACTGACAAATATCTTGCATATCACCATAGAACCTTCATCTGGTGATGGATGAAGATAGAGACAGAGACCCACACTGGAGCACTGGACTGAGCTTCCAAGGTCCCAATGAGGAGCAGAAGGAGGGCAAAGATGAGCAAGGAAGTGAGGACCACGAGGGGTGCACCCACCCACTGACATAGTGGGGCTGATCTATTGGGAGCTCACCAAGGCCAGCTGGACTGTGACTGAAAAAGCATGGGATAAAACCGGAATCTCTGAACATGGCGAACAATGAGGGCTGATGAGAAGCTAAGGACGATGGCACGGGGTTTTGATCCTACTTAATGTTCTGGCTTTGTGGGAGCCTAGCCAGTTTGGATGTTCACCTTCCTAGATATGGATGGAGAGGGGAGGACCTTGGACTTTCCACAGGGCAGGGAACCCTGACTGCTCTTTGGACTGGAGAGAGAGGAGGAGAGGAGTGGGGGGAGGGGGAGAAGAGTGGGAGGAGAGGGAGGGAAATGGGAGGCTGGGAGGAGGTGGAAACTTTTTTTCATTTTTTTTTCAATTAAAAAAAAGAATACCTATGGGTGCCCAATTACTGGAAGATTAAAATCTTGCATTCATATTTTTATTTTTTTATTGTGGGAATCCACTCTATTTTTAGTGTCATCACCTTATTTTCTTCTTCCATTCATTGGATAAAAATTCTAAATTCAAAGCTCACACAATCACCTAGAACCACATGTAAGAGCCACTCCTTCATTTGAATTGTAATTTTCCATTAGCTTGAGTTCAATGCTTCTGTATGCTTTAACTGTATACTCAGACCTAATTTCCTCATGACTATTCAATGTTCAAAACAAGAAGTAAGCTTTTTATACCTCACAACTAAACATTTTAGAAGTATTTATTCTCCTTCTTGACTGGGTTTATACTAGAATGCAAGCATCTTGAAAGAAAAGTTAAGTGTGCTTTGTAGTACTAGCAACTACAGTGCTTTCCAAATCCTGAGGATCCATTAGATCCTACCTGAACAAATAGTGACATTATCTTGAAAACCAATGTTGCTGTCAATTCCCTCCTGAGTGGCTATGGCTCATACTGTCTACAGGAGCAGTCGAAGAAAGCACCACATTGGACCCTATGGTAGGCAATTTAAACTTTAACCACACTCAGTGTGAAAACTTACTGAGTTTAAAGGACTTCAACATGTTTTTTATGTTGTAGGTTTTTAAAGTTTAAAGAACTTCTAGTCAGGGTTCATAAACTATCTAGAATAATGTATAAAGTCATTTAAGTCTGATATGTTCTTCCTGCCCCAATGGTCCTTCCACAGCATCGTGACCTGTTTTAATTCACTTACTTTTTATAGTGAACATCTCTATGAACTTTAGTTTAAATATTAAATAAATCTCACTCTTTCACAAAGCCAGTCCTTTGTTCTGCCTCCCACTGTAAAACTCCATAGATGCAATGAAGTAGATAACACATTTTTCTGATAGTTGTGTCACCTATAATCTAAGGTCACAGTGCCTGAAGGATCAGCTTCTGGTAAGAGTCCTCTTCCTGCATGTATATTTGTAGGTGGCCTCATTGAAAGCACACTTTCTGATATTCCTTAATGTAAGTTAATTAGTTTCTTTATGGTAGTCATGTCCTCGGGACTCTGTTTCCAAAAGACTCCATCTCTAAATACTATGCCATTAAATATTGAAGCATTGGCATAAGAACTTTGAAAGGACACATTTCAGTACAAAGTAGCTTCTCATTATATATCAGTGTGACAAGTGTGTTAACATAAACAGACAATAGGTTTCTTATTGGAAAAGAATTTATTGATAGTCTTAGAAGTTACCAGAAAGAGAATACCTTTACTAGAATACATATATGTTAATGGGAAGATGGTGTTTCTATTAATAATTAGGAACTCAAACTTTTTTTATCCCACCCCCAAATATTCCATTAATCAAATTTCCTTCATGGATGTCAGTATTGGTTTAATTTCTGTTAGAAGGCTCAGTTTCCGGGTGTGACCACATAAGTCACTATACATTGTTCTTGTACATCAATAATATTAGTTGGTTTTTAATGTTACTTATGTTTTCAGTTGCTACATTGTGTGTGTGTGTGTGTGTGTGTGTGTGTGTGTGTGTGTGTGCATGTGTACACATGCTGCTTCTAATGTCTACCAAATGGTTAGGGAATGCCACATAGTAAATATCTTCTCTTTGAAACATCTACAGTGCTTCTGTTTTCCAACCCAGAATATAAGAAATCTCTGTCAAATATCCCCTCAACATTCCTGAGTATTTACTGAATATTTAATTTGTATTGAAATCTAGGTAAAACACTGTAACTAGAAAAATAAGGTGTTTCTTATCCTTAAGGAGGCTGCAATAAATTGTTAAATTAAGGCACTTACAATATAAGTTAGGGATTTATAGTAGCTTTAATATTTTTGCAAAGTTAAAGAGATTCAAGGCAGTTAATTTATAAATAATGTATGTGAAAGCAGAAAAATCTCAGTTAGAGAAACATAGAATGAATACACTAGGCACAAAGAAACAGAGACTTAAGAGAATAGAAAACACTAGGAGATTAAACGAAGAATAGTTAATGGAACCTGAAGTTTATGGTAGTACCTCTAGAATGTGCCAGCTTGTAAATTACATCTTGTACTCTGTGGTAGAATGAGAGATTTTGCAAAATAATTAATCAATTAAGTCACAAATCCCACCATTTCATCTGATTTTATATTTGTCAAAATTTTAAGAAGAAAGAAATGGTATACTCATTTCTATCCTGGTTAAAGCTCTCATCTCATTAGGAACTGGCAGCAAACACTTTGTAGGCGTTGATGAATAGCACTGGCATATAAACAGTGAGCGGAGAACAAAGCCAGAGATTAGACATAAAATAATTCTTATGACATAAATTTCAAGAATTATCGGCAAAGAAATTATTTCATTCAAATTGTATTTTGAGATCCTTTTCTAGGAGACTGAAACACATACACAAAAGAGCAAAAGCAGAAGCAGAGAATTTCTGAGCTCATGCCGAAACAAGCTGGAAACCAAATCAGGAGAAAGGAAATATTGAAGAGAAAACAATAAATTGAAACTAAATCCTAAAAAAAAAAATAGCTTATGAGGTACATTTCGAAGGAATTTGGTGATATGGCAGTTACAGAGATCACCACAACTTGATTCAAAGATTGCTAGCTGTTTTATTCCTCAAATGCAAGCATTGCCAGTTTTTGAGGATAGAATGTGAATGACATTTTTTAGACTTGCAAAATCTAAATCATAGAACTACAATCAGAATGCTCTTCATGAATCAAAATTTACATAACTAACAAGTGTTTGGTTTATACAAGTATGAGCATCAGGGGAGACAGGGAGCTAAAATATTATTTGGAAAATTATCAGATACAGATAATCGAGAAAGATAAGAATATAAGTAGCAAAGTCCAAGAAATGAAAACATCCTCATAAGAAATTAAAAGAAAAAATTTGAGTTGTGAAAACTGACCTTAAAGGGATAAGAGGAGAAGATTGACATGACATAGTTAGAAAGCTAGGGCAGAAAGAAACAGGAGAAATATCCTAGCAACTGAGAGTAAAGAAATGTTAAGAGGAGACTAATCATCACTGTGAGACACAGCACAAAGGCCAAGGAGGATCAGGACTGTTGAAGCTTGCAGAGAAGGAGCTCTCCAGTAACCTTGCTGAGAGCAGTTTCAGAGCCTGATGTAGAGAATAAGCTGGTAAATTAAAGAATTGGGTGTAAAGCACAGGGATTTTCTGATGAGAGATAGGCTATGCATTCAACTCTGGGTACTTATGTATTTGGATAAGGAAATGTGGTTTTAACCTTATTTATATAATGTGGGACTGTCATATATCAATCTGTTGATTTCATTGGTTAAGCAATAAAGAAACTGCTTGGTCCTCATAGGTTAAAACATAGGTGGGAGGAGTAAACAGAACAGAATGCTGGGAAGAAGAGGAAGTGAGCTCACACTCGACAGCTCTGCTCTCTGGAGCAGAGACACCATGCTCCCCTCTCCTGGGCTGATGCGATAGCTCTGCTCTCTGGGACACACGCGATGAAGCTCTGACCCAGGATGGACGTAGGCTAGAATCTCCCTGGTAAGCCACCTCGTGGGCTACAGCAGATTATTAGAAATGGGCTAGTCCAGGTGCGAGAGTTAGCCTAGAAGAGGCTAGGTAGAAATGGTCCAAGAAGTGTTTAAATGAATACAGTTTATGTGTTGTTATTTCTGGGCATAAGCTAGCAAGGCGGCTGGGGTGCTGGGGATGCAGCCCTGCCGCTCCTAATACAACAGAATGGTGCCCAGACGTGTGGACAACTGAATCCACTGAAAGCCTGAGAAAGCTTGGGGAAGAGTAAAGCATATTTTCTTGGTAGCAGCAATTTTTTGGGTCTACTCTGCTTGCTAGAGGCAAACAAGCACTCTCTTCTAAGAGAGGCTTCTTGACTCAGCTTTAGCTGCAAAACCCTGCAGCTCATTAAGAGGTCCTTCCACAAAACACTTAAACAGTGTTGATGAAAAGCTGAAAGCATGCTTTTTGGTTTTCAGCGGTAGCAGAAAAAAAGCTGCGCCGTTTGAAAATGCTGGCTTTCTGTGCCATCCTGCCAGGGCAAACTCTGATTGTTTGAGGCAGGAGGGCCGGCTACAGAGAGAGGACTTGAGTGTTGTCTGTTGTAGCTCTCTGGCTGGCAGGGACCTTGAAACGCCATAGAGTTGTGGCTATAAACATGGCTGCAGCCTGTATATCCACCATGAGGTTGGAAAGCTAAGGAATGGACTGGATCTAGCTGGCAAAGCCAAGGCTTTAATCCCACCCATATTGCTCAGTAATTTAAAGGCTTGTGTGGTCAGAAAAAACGAGATATATAGTAAAGAGAGAGTCAAAGACAAAGAAAATTTCTAAATGGTTTACTGTGTGTTAAAAATATATGCAAGCTAAAAGTTGAAGTTCTTAAAGTAAAAAAAAAAAGGAAGAGAGTTGTTGTGTGTGGTAGTATACACCTTTAATCCCAACACTTGGAAGGCAGAGGGAGATTGACCTCTGTGACTTCAAGGTGTGGTAGCACACGCCTTTGATCCCAGTGCCTAGAAGGCAGAGACAAACAGATCTCCGTGAGTTCAAGGTATAGTAGCTCATGCCTTTAATCCCAAATGCCTGGGAGGCACAGACAGGCAGATCTCTGAGAGTTCAAGGACAGCCTGGTCTACACAGTTATTCCAGGTCAAAGATACAGAGAACCTGTCTCAAAAAGCCAAAAAAAGTAAAAATAAATGAAATAGAGTTAAAATAAAGCCGTACAAAGATGGAAAATAAACAGAGAGTCTTGATACTGTATGCTATTATGCTCTCTTTGAATTGTGTGAATACTGAGAAAAGAGCAACAGCTGCTAAAAGATATTTGTTTATAAATGCTGCTGGACTAATCCAACATAGATATTTTGAAAATGCCTTGATTTTGAAATTTGGATCTAAGGACATGATACTTTGGAAAGGAGTTTCTTATTTTGTTTTCACAGAGGATGTGACCCTGTTCATTTCTTCTATTCTGATATGGTATGATGGGCCACACCCTCCTGAAGGGTTGCTGTGAACATACCCTTCAGAAAATTGCTTCTCTCAACTGCCAACTGAGATGAAACTAGCACACAGGTTAAACCATGAAAGACCTAATTAACGACCCCCCGCATTCAGCAGGAAGCAGTTTGGAGAGAAAAAACTGCGCGCATGTTCCCAAATATGGTTTATAAACGTTCTTTAACATTTAAAGGGGGATATGATATAGATATGAATAATTTGTATTAGTATAGATTTTGCTTTATTTATAAAGATTTAAGGTCAATTTTGTTATATGTATATGCCTATTTCTGCTATTGATTAAGATATTGTGATTGTGTAGTTCATTAAAAAATGTAATGTATAATTAAGAAATATAGGTTAATGGGTAATCTTCAGTAGTAGTCAGCTTGTAGTCATGTTAGTTAGATTTTCTAGATATATAGAGATACATTTCAGTTAGATAGACATTCTTCATATCTTTCAAAGATGGCAGAATATGGCATTTAATGTTTTAATAACTTAGGATTTTTCATGACAATGGGACACACTGCTCCAGGCAGCACCAATCTACTTCAGGAAGAAGATGGGCATCGAACAGGATTCTTATGGAATTTGATAGCCATTTGGGCAAGAAACTGCTCTTGCCTTGACTATTGCATAAACTGGATACAGAGAACCCGCAGAGAGAGGACTACTGAACTTACCTAAAGGTGAGATGATCTTTCGGGGTTCCTGATTCATGAAGGAGTCTGCAAGACATTCTGCAGGACACAACAGATAGTGACTGAACTGACTTTGAATTTTCCTGCTTCATGGAAATGTCTGCTGGATACTATGGGCCAGAAGGCTGAAGATTGATGCCCCAACAGTACAGAGGAACTTTGGGTGACTGTACAGGCAGCAATATGTCTCTGTCATTTCTAGAGTTTTGAAAATTGCTTACTTTTTGTTTGCTTAGGTAATATTGTATTCTTCTGGAGTCTTTGATGGAGTTGAAGAATAGATAGATAGTTATAGTTCTAGTTTTCCATTGTTATGATAAAAGATAAAATAGATATAAATATTTTAACTGTAATTCTTGCTTGATAACTGTTTTGTAATATGTAATTTTGCTATGTTAAAGTTAAAGCCTTCCTTTTTTGTTTAAACAGAAAAAGGGGAAGTGATGTGGGAGTGCCATATATCAATCTGTTGATTTCATTGGTTAAGCAATAAAGAAACTGCTTGATCCTCATAGGTTAAAACATAGGTGGGAGGAGTAAACAGAACAGAATTCTGGGAGGAAGAGGAAGTGAGCTCAGACTCGACAGCTCTGCTCTCTGGGGCAGAGACGCCATGCTCCCCTCTCCTGGGTGGATGCGATAGCTCTGCTCTCTGGGACACACGCGATGAAGCTCTGACCCAGGATGGACGTAGGCTAGAATCTCCATGGTAAGCCACCTCGTGGGCTACAGCAGATTATTAGAAATGAGCTAGTCCAGGTGCAAGAGTTAGCCTAGAAGTGGCTAGATAGAAATAGTCCAAGCAGTGTTTAAATGAATACAGTTTGTGTGTTGTTATTTCGGGGCTTAAGCTAGCCAGGCGGCCGGGGTGCTGGGGACACAGCCCCGCCGCTCCTAATACAACATTTATACAACAAACAAAATTCTATGCCACAGGTCTAGAGAGGTAGCATTGTTATCATGCATTCTAATGTGGTGTATTCATGTTGCTTCTGCAGATAGATACCAAGAGACATACATACTACATCACAGAATCAATTACCATTATTATCTTGTTTTTAAGACTCATTAATTAACAAATAATTGTTCCTAGTAATGGATATACCTTTTCAATGCTACAACATACTATTTTCATACATGAACACATTTAATGACTTAGGGATGATCACAACAGTCACATCAGGGTGATGTACATGTGTATATGTGTGCATTTATAAAATATATACCTTGTTTTCTAGATATTCTGTTATGTAAGAGAATGTCAGATATTTTTACTCCTGATAAAAAATATCTTTTAGATATCAGGCAGACAGAAAACCACTCATACAGCCAAAATACCTACTACTAGACTTTGACCAAGGGAATCTGCATCTTTAGTGGATGGAAAATTAACTTTAATAGATAATCCTAAGTATATATGATACAGGTGTCTCAAGATTCAACGGCATCACTTAGTTCAGCTTAAAATAATCTGTGACTCTCATAGTCTGAAAATGCATGGGATAAAACCGGACTCACTGAACATAGCGGACAATGAGGACTACTGAGAACTCAAGAACAATGGCAGTGGGTTTTTGATCCTAATGCACATACTGGCTTTGTGGGAGGCTAGGCAGTTTGGATGCTCACCTTACTAGACCTGGATGGAGGTGGGTGGTCCTTGGACCTCCCATAGGGCAGGGAACCCTGATTGCTCTTTGGGCTGATGAGGGAGGGGAACTTGGTTGGGGGAGGGGGAGGGAAATGGGAGGCGGTGGCAGAGAGGAGGCAGAAATCTTTAATAAATAAATAAATAAAAAGAAAATTACAAGTTAATTTGTGATGGAATCAATGCACCATCTAACAAACTATCTTTACTAATTTTAGTTGTTTGAAATTAAAATTTATGTGTTTCACCTAGATCTAGTGTGTAAGATTTTTTAAAAAGTGGGAGGAGGGTCAGCAATCCTTAAGGGTATGGTCCCTGGTAGGCTGAAAGCCTTCCAATGAAGCTCATTCTTTAATAAGTATTGGTACAATGGGAACTCTACTGATGGCTTTTAATGAAAGCACACAAAATTGTGTGGGCAGGAAGGAAAGGGGGTATAGATCTAAGAAGAGAGGGGAAGGCCACTGAAATGGCCTTCTTTAGTAGCCAGGCAAGGCTTTAATTGGTAGTATTTAGTTGAGCTGTTGGCCAAGGATGTTCCGTGAAGATTTCTAAACAATCCAGGCTGATCCTAGGTCAGAAGATCTTTCTCTGAAAACTAACACTGGGCTTCATTACTAAGGACAACTTCCACACAGCTCATTGAACATAGAGAGGTCTAGCTTATGCAGGCTTGGAGCTTTCATCTGTACATTCTAGTATATCTTTGTGGTGAAAAATTACTCTGCATGGATAGAAAGAAAATTCTGGACTCCAAACAAGGTACAAAAACTTTCACCTACAATCTGTCCTGCCTATAAGATGCAGTAAGAAATGGGGTCAGAATCTGTGGGAGTGGCCAATCAATGGTTATCTTTAGGCCAATACCAAGAGAGGGTTCCCATGCCCTACACTGCCTAAATGGCCAGGAACCTGTGACTGGATAGACCAGAGACATAGGGTAGGATGATACAGAACTGGTAAAAAAATCAATTATATGATTTCTAATAACATTCTGCTGTACTCATAGATTTTTGTCTTATGCAATCACCATCAGAGAGGCTTCCTCTGGCAACTGATGGAAGCAGGTACAGAGTCCAACAGAAAAACATGAGGAGAATCTAAATTGGAGGTTTCCAATGAGTCCCTCCACTTGGAGATGGGGAATTCCATGGGAAAACATGGAAAGAAAGACTGTATGGAGGATACCAGGAGAACTTGACCCACTGAGTCAAAAAACAAGAGATATTTGGGCTGACAGATAGTGAGGCAACAAGGATGGCACTTACAGGAGTGTGTACCATGTCCTGTGCATATATGTTATGACTGGTGGTTTGGTGTATTTGTGATACTCCTCACAGTGGGAGCAGGTGTATCTAACTCTTTTGCTTGCTTTTGGGACTCCTTTTCTCCTATTTGGTGACCTTTTCCAACCTCTATAGGAGGGCTTTTGACATGTTTTATTGTACCTTGTTTTGCCCACTTTTGTTGTTATCCTTTGGAGGCCTGCCCTTTTCTGAAGAAGAAATTGGGGGAGTATATTTGGGGGAAAGAGAAGATGGGAGTGGCTTGCAGGAATGAAGGTAGGGGAAACTGTTATTGGGATGTGTTGCATGAAACTAGAATCTATTTTCAATAAAATTTAAACTTTATTTCCTCATAAGCGCTAGATTTATTTGCTTCTTTATCTTCACTGTGCCTGGTAAGGTAAAAATTTTGAATCTGATGAATAGGTCTTAAGTAATTTTCACAAAGTCATTTGCTGGCAATTAAACAGGCACATTACTTTTCTTTCTTTTTTATTTCAAGAGTTTGTATCTTTTATATTTTTTAAAGCAATCTTATTTTACTTATCTATCCCAGTTCCCTCACCCTCAAGTCTTCCTAGTCCTCTCTGCTCCCATCCACTGCTTGGAGAAGGTGAGGCCTCCCATGGGGAGTCAACAAAGTCTGTCACATCATTTGAGGCAGTACCAAGGTCCTCTCCCCCATATCTAGGCTGATCAAGGTATCCCTTCATAAGGAATGTGCTCGAAAGAGCCAGATCATGTATTAGGGATAAATAATGGCTTCATTGCACTAGCCACACAACTTCCGAAACTGCACAACTGTCATCCACATGCAGAGGGCCTAGTTTGGTCTTCTCGTGGTTCTCCAGCTGTGAGTCTGGGGTCAGTGAGCTAGCTCAGCTCGACTATCTCTGTGGGTATCCCCATCATGGTCTTGAGCTCTTTGCTAATATTATCACTCCTCCTTCTCTATGACTGGACTTCAGGAGTTTGGTCCAGTGCTTTGCTGTGGATCTCTGTATCTGCTTCCATCTGGATGAAGGTTCTCAAACCTCAGCAAACTTGTTTACAATATTTGTTACTCATTTGGACATACAGGCCATGCACTACAACTAAAATATGTGAGCAATGTAATTGGGAACAATAAAAATGAAAATTGAGGCACTGGATGAATTCAGATGCTGAAATACTGCATCACAGCATTGCTTTTAAAAAGTTGTATCCTAGGGAAGAGGTCATATATGGAGTAACAGGACTCAGTAGTCATTAATTCATATGACTCCAAATCCATGATAGAGAACAATTGAGATAAGTCACAACGGCAAAAGGATTTAGTTTCCAAAATACTCTCATAGACATTAGGCAAGAAAGAAAACATATCATGTGGAGAGTGGCAGTGGATGAACTATAGTTAATCATGGATGTGGAGCAAGGACTTTATTTTTAAAGAATAAAGGGAGTAAGAGAACAGAAGTACAAAGTTCACAGTGATATGTGATTGTTTCAAGTATAGAATGAAAGAGACTCACACACTAACAAGAAGTTTTCAGCCATAATTTCATGGAATTTCTGTATTTAATACAGTAAGCATTTATCAAATACTTAATGAATTCAAAATGCTTCTTCTTTTGCTCCTTTTGTTCAGTTTCAACTCATCATTGTAGAATCCTATAACTATAATTATGTTCTTAAAGCAGGACACCTGAAAAGTGCATGCTTGTACTAATCATAATTATGCTGGGAAACCAGGTATAATTAGTCAGCTTTAGGCAAACCATGACATAATATCAACTTAGTCCTACATGTACTAGAGAGATATTTTATTATGTAGTCCATGTCGAAATCCTAGCCCAGGGTGTCCGAAGCTATGGATAATACTAATAATACCTATAGCTATCTTGGCAAGTTATAGGAAGAATTAATGTTATTCATTTAGAGTGTAGAAGATTGTTTTAAACATACAATAAAATCCCTAATAAGTACTAGGCTAGGTTGTATTTAAACTATCTGTATGTTTCTAATTTATCCTTTCATCCTAGTAAATTACAATGACATGATCAAAATGGAATTTAGGTGAACAGTTTCTTAGCCACAATCCATTCTTTCCTGAAACCAAAGAATTGAAACATATTTTAAAACCAAATACAGTCTCAAAATAAGAGCTGGAAATAAATCTTTGAAGACAAATTGATATGGATCAATCTACTTTGCTGCTTTTTGTATAAGGGTGTTTCTGAAGACATTTTGAGGGATGAGAAACATATGCCCATAAATGATGAGCCTACTAAGAATCAGCTACAGGTAAATATTTAATATTACATTAAGGAAATTAATGGGAGTACTATTAGGAAAATTTGAATGCAAATTAAGTGACTTACTGATTTATTTGTGTAATTATTTTTTCCACCCCATCAGTAAATAGTGACATTTCCACCACAGTAATGATGATACTGTGGATTTTGCTGCCTAAATGGGCATTCAGTTATTCCAAGTTTGCAAACCATTTGACTAGACCAAAGATCAGCAGACATTTTTTTCTGATGTGTCAGACAGTGTTGTGGGAGGTCCTTCCGCTCCTCCAGCCAATAGCCGCTGAGATACCAGCCCATTGGGACATGGTCTCTTTCCCTTTAAAAAGCTGCTACTTCCCTTCTCGCTCTCTTTGCTTGCTGCTCCGGTTCCAGTGACTAGACTTCTTCGTAATTGCACAGAGGGCTGTTGTCTGGGATGGTTATCTGTAAGGTTTTTCCCCTTTAAATAAATACCACCCTATTAATCATAATTCCAAACTGGTGTGGTATTGTTTGTGTCTTACACCTTCATCTGGCACCCACGTTTGGTTTTAGGACCACCTCCTTCCCCCCGCTAGGCTGCCTGCCTTGAGTTTGGCTTGGCGTGAGCCCTCCCTTCCTCAGCCATGGCCTATGCCTTGCGGCCTGTGCCTTGCGGCCTGTGCCTTGTGTGTGGAGCCAGCAGTTTAATATAAATTATCACGCAGGGGCTTTTCTTGCTGCAGTTCTTTATTTTATTTATTTCTTTATTTATTTTGGTTTTTCGAGACAGGGTTTCTCTGTGGCTTTGGAGCCTGTCCTGGAACTAGCTCTATAAACCAGGCTGGTCTCGAACTCACAGAGATCTG
>NW_004949169.1:1925010-1926604 GCF_000317375.1 Microtus ochrogaster | reverse complement strand
TTTAGCTATAATGATGAATCTTGGGTAGGAGAAGTGATTTCCAAAGCAATGAGGAGACATCAAACTGCCAGGTGTTTTAATTGTGGTAAATTAGGACATCTCAAAAGGGATTGCAGGCACAGAATTTCTAGGAATAATATCTCCTCTGGGAATGACAAAAATAGGAGACCTCGGCCTTCAGGTATATGTAGGAGATGTGGTAAAGGTTGACATTGGTCCAACGAATGCAGGTCAACAACAGACAGACAAAGCAACCCGATACTGTCAGGAAACTCCTTGAGGGGCCTCTCACAGGCCCCCAAGTCAACAGTGGCCCAGTCATTCCCAGTCACAGTGGAGAACGTGCCTCACCAAGAAAATTAAAAGCTCCAATTTTTGCTGTAAAAAGTAATACTGGGACTCCTGGATCTCGTCCCACCAGCCCGGTTTCTTCCTTTTGTCCCCGGATCATCGGACTACCAGATGGCCCTGTTTAGGTACTGAGGAGTTCCATCTGGACAGGCGACCCACCCAGAGAGGATCTCTCCCCGCCTGCCAGGTTTTTTCCTTTTGTCCCCATATCATCGGGCTACCAGGCGGCCCTGTTTAGGTACCGAGGAGTTCCATCTGGACTGGTGAGTGTGTGCTCTCCAGGGGCAGACTGTCCCGGAAGAGAGCACAGGCCCCATTCCCCCAGGTCCTTCTGCAGGGCTGTCTTTCTTACACACGACCCCCATCCCCCCCACAAGCCTGCGTTTTCTGCTAGGTCCTCTGCACAGGAACAGTTTTCTGCTCCTACACTAAGGTGACTCACCCAGAGCGGTGAGTGCCTGCCTACCAGGCAGGCCTCAAGGACCCCTGAAAGGGAGCCCGGGCACCTTGAGCTCCTGCTCCAGGGGTGCCAGTGCACTCCTGGATCTCGTCCCGCCAGCCCGGTTTCTTCCTTTTGTCCCTGGATCATCAGGCAACCAGGCGGCCCTGTTTAGGTAGTGAGGAATTCCATCTGGATGGGTGAGTGTATGCCTGCAATCCAGGGGCAGATTGACCCAGAAGAGACCACAAACCCCCCTCCCTGAGCTCCTTCTGCAGGGCTGTCTTTCTTACACCTGATACCCCCCCCAAAAGAGCCTGCATTATCTGCTAGGTCCTTTGCTCAGGAAAAATTTTCTGCTCCTACACGAAGGCTATCCACCCAGAGAGATACAACACCCTCCTCCCCGAAAGGGAGCACAAGCAACCTCGGCTTTTGTGGCAGGGTGTCCTGTGTCCTACTCGTCCCCGCCCTGCCCCCCAAGTTCTCCCTTTTGTCCATGGGTCATTGGACTCCCAGGCGTCTATGTTTCAGTGCTGAGAAGTTCCATCTGGACTGGATGGTTCCTACTTCTACATTGAAGAGTTACAAACAGAGAATCAGTCACAGCAAAGACTGGACCAAGACACCAGGCCTCTCCTGGCTCCATTTGAAGGAAGAGATGGGAAGGTGCCAAGGCAAGAATTCCTCCAACAACCTGAAAGGCAACATGACATCACCAGAATCCAGAGATTCCGAAATAAGAAGAATTGTACACCCTCCTCTAGAAGAATTAGAAGAAATCAACTCAAAAGTGAATTATAT
>NW_004949169.1:1921404-1924211 GCF_000317375.1 Microtus ochrogaster | reverse complement strand
TATACCCAGCCAAGCTTTCATTCACTATAAATGGAGAAAACAAAATTTTTCATGATAAAAACAAATTTAAACAATATGTAGCCAAAAATTCAGCCTTACAGAAAGTAATAGAAGGAAAATCACAAACCAAGGAGTCCAACAATAACCACAATAACTCAAAAGTCTAGAGACCCTTCAGCAGCACAACTCAAAGAAAGGAAACACACACAAACTCTCTTACTACTAAGAAAAGTGACTGAAAATAACAACCATTGGTCATTAATATCACTTAATGTCAATGGGCTCAACTCACCTATAAAAAGGCACAGGCTGAGATTGGATACTAAAACAGGAAAGGAAGGAAGTTTTACTTTTGTTATTTGCAGATAATATGATAGTCTACATAAGCAACCCCTAAAAATCCACCAAAGAAATTTACAGCTGATAAACATCGTTAGCAATGTGGCAGGATGCAAGATCTACTCCAAAAAAATCAGTTGCCCTCTTATACACAGAGGATATGGAATCAGAGAGGGAAATCAGAGAAGCTTCACCTTTCACGATAGCCACAAACAGCATAAAATATCCTGGGGTAACTCTAACCAAGGAAGTAAAAGATCTATTTGACAAGAACTTTAAGGCATTGAAGAAAGAAATTGAAGAGGATACCAGAAAATGGAAGGACACCCCTGCTCTTGGATTGGGAGGATCAACATAGTAAAAATGGCAATTCTACCAAAGGCAATTTATAGATTCAATGCAATCCTCATCAAGGAAGGTCCCATCAAAACTCTTCACAGATCTTGAGAGGACATTAATCAACTATATATGGAAAAACAAAAAACCCAGGATAGCCAAAACAATCCTATACAATAAAAGATCTGCTGGAGGCATTACCATCCCTGACTTCAAGCTCTATTACAGAGCTACAGTAATGAAAACAGTGTGGTACTGGCATATAAACAGAGAAGTCGACCAATGGAATAATATAGAAGACCCAGATTTTATCCAACAAACCTATGAACACCTCATTTTCAATAAAGGAGCTAAAAGTATACAGTGGAAGAAAGAAAGCATCTTCAACAAATGGTGCTGGCACAACTGGATGTCAACATGTAGAAGAATGAAAATAGACCCATATCTATCACCATGCACAAAACTCAAGTCAAAATTGATTAAAGACCTCAATATCAGTCCAAACACACTGAAAATGATAGAAGAAAAAGTGGGAAGTACCCTACAACAGATGGGCACAGGTGATCACTTCCAAGGTATAACCCCAGCAGCACGGACATTAAGGGCAACATTGAATAACTGGAAATTACTAAAACTGAGAAGCTTCTGTAAAGCAAAGGACACTGTCACTAAGACAAAAAGGCAACCTACTGACTGGGAGAAGATTTTTACCAACTCTGCAACAGACAAAGGTCTGATCTCCAAAATATATAGAGAACTCAAGAAACTAGACTTTAAAATGATAATTAACCCAAATAAAAAATGGGTCACTGAACTGAACAGAGAATTCTCAACAGAAGAAGTTCAAATGGCCAAAAGACACTTAAGATCATGCTCAACCTCCTTAGCAATCAGGGAAATGCAAATCAAATCATCTTTGAGATATCATCTTACTCTGTCAGAATGGCTAAAATCAAAAACACCAATGATAACCTTTGCTGGAGAGGCTGTGGAGGAAGGGGTACACTCATCCATTGCTGGTGGGAATGATCTTGTGCAACCACTTTGGAAATGAGTGTTTCAGTTTCTCAGGAAATTCGGCATCAACCTACCCCTGGACCCAGCAATACCACTCTTGGTAATATACCCAAGAGATGCCCTATCATATGACAAAAGCATTTGTTCATCTATGTTCATAGCAGTACTATTTGTAATAGCCAGATCCTGAAAACAACCTAGATGTCCTTCAATGGAAGAATGGATGAAGAAAGTGTGGAACATCTACACAGTAGAGTACTACACTGCCATAAAAAACAATGACTTCTCTAATTTTGCATGCAAATGGATGGAAGTAGAAAACACTATCCTGAGGAGGTAACCCAGACCCAAAAAGATGAACATGGGATGTACTCACTCATAATTGGTTTCTAGCTATAAATAAGGGCCACGGAGTCTACAATTGGTGAACCTAAAGAAGTTAAATAAGAAGGTTAACCCAAGAAAAAACATATAGTTATCCTCTTGCCTATGGGAAGTAGACAAAATTGCCAGAGAGGAAAGTGGGATCTTGGGGGTAGTGTGGGTTGGGGGTAAGGGGAGATGAGGAGAGAAAAGTGAGAAAGGGAGGATGGGGGGAACTTGGGGAAAAGAATGATTGGGATAAAGGAAGGTTGGATAGGGGAGCACGGAAGCACAATTCTTAGTTAAGGGAGCCACCTTAGGGTTGGCCAGAGACTTAAACCTAGAGTGGCTCCCAGGAGCCCAAGGCAATGTCCCCAGTTAGTTCCTTGGGCAGCTGAGGATATGGAACCTGAAATGACCCTATCTTATAGCAATACTGACGAATATCTTGCATATTACCATAGAACCTCCATCTGGTGATGGATGGAGATAGAGACAGAGACCCATGATTGAGCACTGGACTGAGCTCCCAAGGTCCCAATGAGGAGCAGAAGGAGGGAGAACATGAGCAAGGAAGTCACGACCTGGAGGGGTGCACCCACCCACTGAGACAGTGGGGCTGATCTATTGGGAGCTCACCAAGGCCAGCTGGACTATGACTGAAAAAGCATGGGATAAAACAGGACTCTCGGAACATGACGAACAATGAGGGCTGATGGGAAGCCAAGGACAATGGCATGGGGTTTTGATCC
>NW_004949169.1:1917661-1919629 GCF_000317375.1 Microtus ochrogaster | reverse complement strand
TTTTTGAGTGGATATTTATACCTAATAAACCAAGTAAAAAATTAAAAACTTATGTGGAAAAAGTCTCTGAATTAATTATAAAAGGTAAGCTGAGACTTCGTCAACTAGCAGGTATAGACCCAGCAGAAAATATAGTGCCTTTTACTACTAAAGAAATAAAAAGTCATGGGAAGAGAATGAACCATGACAAAGAGCTTGTACTAATTTTTTGGGAGAAATTAATAGCAACTATCCCAAAAGTTTTAGACTTAACCTCATAAAGAGAAATTCTTGGATTCTTCCTAGAATTGTACGTGATGCTCCAATAAGTGGAGGCCGTATATTCTATACTGATGCAAATAAATCAGGGAAAGCAGGTTACAAGTCAGATGAATTGAGTAAGGTGGAACAAAGCCCTTATAATTCTGTCCAGAAAGCAGAATTATATGGCATTCTTATGGTTCTAAGGGATTTTAAAGAACCTCTTAATATAGTTACAGATACACAATATTCAGAAAGAGTTATCTTGCATACTGAAACCACTGAATTTATACCAGATGACACAGAGTTGACTTCATTGTTTATCCAGGTACAAGACATAATCAGGAATAGGCTTTGTCCTATGTACATAACACACATCCGGTCCCATACAGGTCTGCCTGGTCTTCTAGCACAAGGTAACACTGAGATTGATCAATTATTAATTGGAAGTGTGTTGCAGGCCTCAGAATTTCATAAAAAACATCATGTCAATAGTAAAGGCCTAAAAAAAGTATTTTCCATTACTTGGCAACAAGCTAAGGACATTATAAAGAGATGTCCTACTTGTTCTTTCTATAATCAAACACCGTTGCCTGCAGGGAGTAACCCAAAGGGTACTAAGAGAAATGAAATCTGGCAGATGGATGTGTGCCACTTTATGGAGTTTGGTAAATTAAAATATGTACACCACACCCTAGACACGTATTCAGGTTTTCAATGGGTTACTGCCATGAGCTCAGAAAAGGCTGATTCAGTAATCTTATATTTATTGGAAGTTATGGCCATCATGGGTATACCTGCACAAATAAAGACAGATAATGGTCCAGCATATGTATCTAAGAAAATCAAAAGCTTTTTTGGTTATTATAATATAAAACACATTACAGGTATACCAAGTAATCCTACAGGTCAGGCAGTTATAGAAAGATCAAATCGTACTATAAAGGATATGCTGAACAAACAGAAAGGGACCGAAAATATCCTCAGAAATAGATTACATAATGCTTTATTAACCTTGAGTTTTCTTAACACTAATGAGAAAGGAATGACAGCAGCAGAAAGACATTGGATAATGGAAAAGTCTGCTGAACTAAATCAACCGATTTATTTCAAAGATGTGCTGACCTCTCAATGGAAGCCAGGAGATGTGCTATGTTGGGGAGGGGGTTTTGCTCTTATTTCCACAGAAGAAGAAAAATTGTGGATACCATCAAAATTAATAAAGTTTCAATTTGAAGAAGAGAAACCTCTTGGTAAGGAGAAATAACAACTCATCCACAATGATGATATTTATACAGGTGGTAAGAAAAAGATATAGAATGGGAGCAGGGTTCTCTTCTTATCTCTGCAGGAAAACACTCATCTTCAGAAAATTCAAGGGACCCTGGATGTTTGAGTACTGACAGATGGAAACTATTTACAACCCAATAAGATTCAGCAAGAAAATCAAATAGGTCTCGTAAGTAAAATTATTCTACTCTTATCTTTAAATATGTATTAATGTGCATTTATTTATAAATATATAGAGCTGGTTTTGAAGATGGACTCTGGCTCAGTCCCTCTCCGATTCCAAGCCTGTTAGTAAGAGAAAAACCTAGAGTATCTGGAGTTTCTGTCTCATGTCAAGAGCAATGATATGGGACAGGAAGAAATATGAGTTTAGAAAACATCTTTGCTTTTCTTCATATCTATCATACTTTTCATTGAATATATCTATCATGCCTTTCA
>NW_004949169.1:1906081-1916813 GCF_000317375.1 Microtus ochrogaster | reverse complement strand
ATTGAGAATTATATAGATAAATAGTCATCTAAGTTTGTCATTTATAATTAGACTAATCAGGTTCTTTAGATATATAGAGATTATACTCAGTATAGATAGATAATCTTCAACCTCTTCAAAGGGCTGTAGAAAATGGTGTTTAATCTAACTCAGAGTTTCGTGATAGTGAGACACAATTGCTCCTGGCAACACTGCTCTATTCCTGAGAGAATGTTGAGCACCAAAGACACTCCACCTGGAGCCTTTCTTTTTGGTAGAACTGGCCTTTGGGCAAAGAAATGCCCATACCTCAACCACTGACAGAGATACAGAGCATGCATAAATGGATAAAACAGCACTGTCATATCCTGCCAAGACAGGGTAAGATAGTTTTGACAAGTTTCTTGCCTTTGAAAACGGTATGTCAGTTATGTTAGGCCTTAGCCAAAGTTGGTTGCTTCAACACTGCAAATGTGATTTTGGGTGATTGAATCTTCTTCATTGCATCCTGTTTTTCTGAAAGCCATGTACTAAAACGGCACTGAAAAGCATCAAAGAAGAACTATTTAAAGTAGATCCTTTTGTTACTTGTCCAATTTAACACCTTTTCAGCTTCATGACAGCCCCAATTTTCTCCTACAGAAACGCACCTGTTCTTCAGTAAAACGCTGCCATTTTAGAAGAATATCTTGTAAAAGAACCCAGCGCTCTTCAGTCCACTTGCAGATATTTGCCCATCAATCGCCCAGTACCTACAGATGGGGAAACAATCACATTATCAAACAATTGCCCCATAACCTCATTTCAAATGGCAGAAGTTCTTTGCCATAGGATCCTATTATAAATAGCATGTAAAGAATAGTTTTCATGTTTCTACTCATAATTAAGTAAGCAATGTGCCTTTTATATACTTTCAGACAGCTTCACTCTTTCTTCTACATTCCATTTAAAAGCAGAGATTTTTTAATGCAATCAAAAGTAGTTAGCCAACCATTTTTTGAATGTCTTTGTAAGTGTAAAACAGAAAAGATCAAATGGAGAATCATAAAGGATCAATACACAATATAAAATGTACCAAAATATTACACTAACCCCTATATGGGTTTATAAATCTTATATTTCAATAGAAGAAGACAGGAAAGATTTTTCCAATGATAACATCAAAATAAATGTCTCTTTTAGACCTGAAAATATACCCTTTAAAGTAAACATCTAAATATTAGATACAAAGCAAAAATAAAAAATCTTATTTTTATAATGTATCAGTAATTGAAATTGCCTAAGAAAATTGTTATTCATTTTTTTCAAGGATTGATGGTTTATATTATCTTGATTATTACAAAATTCTTAATTATTATTAGAAAAGTATCAGATTTTGTCTGTTAATAACAACAGTGAGAAAATACTGCTTTTCTATGAGAAAAAAATGCCATGTAATGTCACTTATGTCTATGTATATACACTATATATATATATAATAAACCAAAATCATTGACAATATTTTGAATTAGAGAATAAATATTATAACAAATTTTATGCCGTAAACTTTTGTCAGTTACCTTAAGGACTTCAGAAACTAAAGTTTTTAACCTTTTACTCTTGTTTTTTTCATATAATGTTTTCTGGTAGCTATTGAATCACTAAAGCTAGACCTATCACAAAATATGTTATATTTTATATAAAATCACTGTATTGGATAGTATAATTCCTCTTTTGAAATATTGTAACTAATATGTATAGAAATTAGAGTGTTTCCTTTGTAACTCTTAAATACTTACACAGTGTGCTTTTTTATTATTTCACTCATTCTTGCATCTTTCATTCAAAAGATTTCCATATTTTGAAATGATACCTCATCACAATTTCTACTTTTTTGCATCAATTTACTCACTTCATAAATATTGATGCTTGATACTCAATTTCATATGGACAAACAAAAAAAAAAACAGGATAGCCAAAACAATTCTGTCCAAAAAATGAACTAGGGGAGGCAGTACAATCCCTGACTTCAAACTTTACTACAGAGCTATAGCACTGAAAATGGCCAGGTATTGGCTTAAAAACAGACAGGACTACAAAGGGAACTGAATTGAAGACCTGAATATCAATCCACACACATACAAACACATAAGTTTTGACAAAGAAGCAAAAGATATAAAACGAAAAACAGAAAGCATATTCAACAAATGGTGTTAGCATAACTGGATATCAACATGTAGAATAATAAAAATAGATCTATTGTCATGCACAAAACTCAAGTTGAAATGGATCAGAGATCTCAACATAAAACCAACCACACTGAACCTCACAGAAGGGAAAGTGGGAAGCACACTTGAACGCATTGGCACAGGAGACCCCTTCCTAAATATAACCCCAGTAGTACAGACACTGAGAGAAACAATTAATAAATATGACCTCCTGAAACTGAGAAGTTTCTGTAAAGCAAAGGACATTGTCAACCAGACACAATGACAGCCTACAGAGTGGTAAAACATCTTCACCAACCCCACATCAGACATAAGGCTGATCTCCAAATATACAAAGAACTCAAGAAACTGGTCATCAAAAGAACAAGTAATCCAATAAAAAAAAAATGGGGTACAGATCTAAACAGAGAAATCTCAACAGAGGAATCTAAAATGGCTGAAAGAAACTTAAGAAATGCTCATCATCCTTAGTCATCAGAGAAATGCAAATCAAAACAACTCTGAGATTCCATCTTATATCTGTAAGAATTGCCAAGATCAAAAAATCACTGTTGACAACTTATGGTGGAGAGGATATGGGGTAAAGGCTTTCATCATTTATATTGTCTACAAATATTGGATGTATTTAAAATAATTTAAGAAATACATATTATACGATTTGTTATACCTTTTGTGAATTCTAAAACACTAATAATTAAATACTCCTTTAGGTACCTAAATGAACTATTTATGATAACTATTTTAAGAATATCATTTAAAGTATTATTTGTGTGCAAATAATGCTTGAATTGATAATTACTTCTGTAGGTTTGGTTTCTCCCCCATGTCACTTAGAGTTTACAAGTTCCTGTTTACTTATTTATCAGTCATGATTGTATTCATTTTTTATTGAGAATCTAATGCACCAAATATAACCCCAAAAAGACAGGCACTGAATTATTCCTCCAAATTTTATTGAAGCATTATACTCTACATTTAGCTTAAGATCTGTCGTGACTTGTCAAGACCTCATTTAAAGTAGAGGTTAATTTAAAATGAATCTACATGGGTTGACTCTAAATCACTTTTACTTATGTAGTTAAAAATGGTATTCTGCAAAAAAGATCATGCATGTGCACAGAGAACAAAGACCATATAAAGACACAAGAATATGGCAGTCCCCTGAAATTCAGACTTATAAGACTTTCCCAATATACTTGATCTTAGACTTCTTGCATACTGAACAATAAAAATGCATTAACTATATTAAAATAACCTCTGAGATATTTTCTATTATGGATTCTTCTCAAACTAACATCAAAATTATATGATAGATATATAGTGATTTTCTTCACAAGAAATATGCAACTAAATCATTTAAACTCTTTTTTTAATAAAATAGTACAGACAGGAAGATTATTTTTTTAAAAAAATAACAACTGCCTAAGTATTGAAACAGTCTGTAGAGGAAAATGGCATATATTGCTTAAGTGTTTCTCCAATGTCCAATAAGTGTAAGAATCCCTTAAGGTTTTAGAAATAATGCATGTAACAGGGTTTCTAGATAATTTTTGTAAACATTTAACATAAATGCAAAAGCGGTGAATAACAACATCTCAGGAAATGAGAAAAAAAAGTTATATTTGTATTCTCATTTAAACTTAGGCATGGTAAGATTAAAGGTCAGTTCCCTTACCCTAACACATTTTCATGGACTAAATCATAACTTTGTTGTTAGTTATGTTCAAATTCACATTTGGGAAGACTTTTCCCTTCTCATTTCATTCACATCTTATACTGTACTCCGTATCAAGAACATATGTTGTCTGGATCCCTTTGTTTAATTGAGTTGCTTTTTCAAAGCACATGTGAAAAATGGCCAACAAAAGAATATTTGGGTAAGTGAACGTGACAGGAATTTGACAAGCCTGGGAGGTAAAACTTAAGCCCAACAGTCCTTGAAGTTAAGAATGTCTGTGACAGAATGAGAATGCTAAATCGTGCCGGATGTGTTTGGCACTAAGAAATAAAGTGATGCCAGGAATATGCCTACTAAGAAGACATATGCCATAGACCACACAATGGAGCCGTCACAAAGGAGTGGGCTTCATAAAAGAGGGAGGTAGTAAGCAGCCTGTCTCTTTTTATTTCCTTCAATACTCGATAACACACACCCAGGTAAATGAATTGTTTGTGTAACAGGCCTTCTCAAAACTAACTTCTTTTTTCTTGAGTTCCAATTTTCACTTTTTAAGTAACCAAGTCCATCTGGTTCTTTCATGAATGTGTTCATTCAACAGAACATTCAACATAAAAGATATATATGGGGGACCTCTGAGTGCCAGCCTCAGTGTCCCCTCAGGGTCCAGAAGAAGACTTTTTTTTTTTTTTGGTTTTTTGAGACAGGGTTTCTCTGTGGTTTTGGAGCCTGTTGTGGAACTAGCTCTTGTAGACCAGGCAGGCTGGTCTCGAACTCACAGAGATCCGCCTGCCTCTGCCTCCCAAGTGCTGGGATTAAAGGCGTGTGCCACCACCACCCGGCCCCAAAAGAAGACTTACAGCAAGCGCTGGACTTAGATCTGAGGGTGAAATTAATTCTCCAAGTTTCTTTATTCTCCCCCTGCTGTTTTTTTATATGTTTTGTAAAGTTTCCAGTTTACACCACATATAAAACAAAGGAAATTCTCTGAACTCAGACATCCCTTTATCTTTGAAGGTCCCTATGAGATCTATAAGAAAGACTCCTTTCCTGACTGTGTGTCCTGACAAATTGAAGACAGTTGCAGGGAGGTGGCTTTTAATGTATCTCGGGAAACAGAGCAGAGATTAGACTGTGGGAACCAAGGCTACTGACACTGTGACTAAATTTCCTCATGGAGGTCCCGCAGAGTGTGGAGGATGACACAGTATACCAGAACATGGGAAATAATTGTGCCCAACAATCCATACTCTGCTGAATCTTGCACCAAGGAAGCATGCTTATGGATTAACAAGAGACCCACTGTGAGAATGAGCCAATATACAAAAGGAGGTAGGCCCAGCACCTTGTGAACTGGGTTCACCTCCATCAGAATACATTCATTTTAGTGGGTCAGCCTTCTGCCTCATCAGCTGAAATCTCACTGCAGAATTCCTGAGGACCACAGCAAATATAGCTACAAATTTGTGCTAATCTATAGTTAAAGAGAGGTTGAATCTTGAGACTTTCACATTTTTGAGTTTTCCATATTGCGTTTTTAGCAAAAGTTTGTGATGTAGGAAGGTCATTGGTTAATTAAATAAAGAAGCTGCTTGCCCTGATAGGTTAAAACATAGGTGGGAGGAGTAAACAGAGCAGAATGCTGGGAGGAAGAGGAAGTGAGGTAAGACGCCTCAGACAGAGACGACATGCTCCCATCTCCAGGGTGGAAGGGAGAGCTCTGCTCTCTGGCGCACGCCATGAAGCTCTGACCCAGGATGGACGTAGGCTAGAATCTTCCCGTAAGCACACCTAGAGGCGCTACACAGATGATTAGAAATGGGCTAAATTAATATGTGAGAATTAGCCTAGAAGAGGCTAGATAGAAATGGGCCAAGCAGTATTTAAAAGAATACAGTGTCCGTGTAATTATTTCGGGGCATAAGCTAGCCAAGTGGCTGGGGTGCTGGGGATGCAGTCCCGCCGCTCCTATTACTGCAAGTTTGACTACATTTAACTACATATTTTATCTAACTCACTTAACAAGACTTTTAAGAATAATATTATAAACCAGTCTAAGACATGTTTGACATTCTTACTGAACATTGGTTTAATCACATAGAAAATTAGAAAATACTTACATTTTTAGATAAAGACTGTCTAGTACTTTTTTGTACTTATGTCCTTTTTATGGTACTATTTTAAAGAGATAAATATAACTGTCTGATGTGTTGATGAAATTTTGCCTCAGTGACTGGACTGAAAATGTAATGACAGAAGCATGCTCTTTGTTTACAATTCCATTAAGTTCTACATATTATTTTCTTTATGAGTTTTAAGAAATATGAATGAGTAGATGCAGAAAGGCCATTTGATCATTCTTGTTGCTGTTATTGTTTGCATGGGGGTAGTTGATATTATTTGGCAGCATAGCAATCTGTTCTGTAGTCTCCAGCTCCCTCAGGTCTAGTCAACATTGACACTAGAAAGTAAAGAACACTTTATCATGTAACCTTCTTTGCAACATCCGTCACATTCCTAGTGATTCCTCGCAGGAAGACATTTTACTGGTCCTTATGACTGGGAACTATAATGTAGACAGATTCCCTAACTTTCCGGTTAATATCTCAGAGATGAATATCATCCGTGTTACTGAAAACCTTGGTTATTGTCTTACAAATCTTTCTTCTTTACTAAGTAACTATTTTACCAGTAATTTGAGGTAAATCTGAAGGACTCAAGAAGCAAATGGCAATTTAGCAAAAAATGGCAATCTTACCAAAAGTGATCTACAAATGCAATGCAATCCCCATCAAAATCCCAACAAAGTTCTTCACAGACCTCAAAAGAACAATGCTCAACTTCATAAGGAAAAAACAAAAAACCCAGGATAGGTTAAACAATCCTGTACAATAAAGGAACATCTGAAGGCATCACCTTCCCTGAGACCATCTTTGACTTTAAGCTCTACTGTAGAGCTAGAGTAATAAAAACAGCTTGGTATTGGCATAAAACAGACAAAAGGATCAATGGAATTGGATCAAATACCCTGACATAAGCCCACATATCTATGAACACTTGATTTTTGACCAAAAATCCAAAAATATGCAGTGGAAAAAAGAAAGCATCTCCCAAAAATGGTGCTGGTATAACTGGATGTCAGTACATAGAAGATGCAAGTAAATCAATATCTATTGCTCTGCGCAAAACTTGAGTCCAAGTGGCTCAAAAACTCAACATAAATCCAGTTACACTGAAACAGATAGGAGAGAAAGTGGGAAATAGCCTTGAACGTATTAGCACAGGTGACTAATTCTTGAATATAATGCCAGTAGCACAGATACGGAAAACAACAATTAATAAATGGGACCTCCTGAAACTGAAAAGCTTCTGTATTGCAAATGACACTGTCAATAAGACAAAATGGCAGTCTACAGAGTGGGAAAAGATTTCACTAACCACATATTTGACAGAGGACTGATAACCAAAATATATAAATAACTCAAGAAACTACACATCAAAATACCTAATAATCCTATTAAAAATGGGGTACAGACTTAAACAGATAATTCTTAACAGAGGAATCTTGAATGTCTGAGATGCACTTAAAGAAATGTTCAACATCCTTGATTATCAGGGAAATGCAAATCAAAATGACTCTGAGATATCATCTTACACCTGTCAGAATGGCCAAGATAAAAAAAAAACGCTAATGACACCCTAAGTTAGAGAGGATGTGGAGTAAGAGGAACAA
Source organism: Microtus ochrogaster (assembly GCF_000317375.1). Taxonomy (NCBI): domain Eukaryota; kingdom Metazoa; phylum Chordata; class Mammalia; order Rodentia; family Cricetidae; genus Microtus; species Microtus ochrogaster. The sequence goes on along the minus strand of NW_004949169.1, from coordinate 1,909,216 downwards.
TCTACTACTGGTGGGAGTGCTAACTTTTACAACCACTTTGGAAATAAGTATGGCAATTTCTCAGAAAATCAGAAATCAATCTACCTCAAGACCCAGTGATACCACTCTTGAGTCTATGCCCAAAGGATGTTCAAACATACCATAAGGACACTTGCTCAACTATGTTCATAGCAGCATTATTTGTAATAGCCAGAACCTGGAAACAACTGAGATGCCTCTCAACTAAAGAATGAAAACCTGATATGTTTACACAATATAATATTACTCAGTAGAAAAAATAATGACCTCATAAAATTGCAGGTAAAAGGATGGAACTAAAAAAAATCATCCTGAGTGACATAATAAGACCCAGAAAGGGAAGTATGTTAAGTACTCACTCATAAATAGATATTACATGTAAAGCAAAAGATAACCATCTCCAGTTACTTAAATAAAATTAGCATGTTTCAGGAAAAACATTACTTTCCGTCTCAGGTAGTGTTATTATTGCTGTGATGAAACAACATGACCAAAGTAACTTGGAGATGAAATGCATTATTTGGCTTACTATTCTACATAACTGTTCATCATTGAAGGAATTCTGGACAGGCACCCAAGCAGAACAGAAAGCTAGAAGCATGAGTTGATTCAGAATACATGAAGGAGTGCTGCTATTATTGGCCAGCTCCTCACGGTTTGCTCAGTCTGCTTTCTTTTTGAATCCAGGGCATTCCCCACAAATGGTTGGGCCCTCCCACATCAATCACTAATTAAGAAAATTCCCTACAGGCTTTTCTAAAGCCTAATCTTATAGAAGCACTTTCTTTATTGAGGTTTTTCTCCTCTCAGATGACTAGATTGTGTCCAGTTGACATAAAAGAAGAAAGCGCATCTTTACGAATAGGAGAAAATGTTAATCATATATTAATAAACTATACTACTCTGTGAAAGATTTGTATACCTCAGCCACATTTAAGTTGTGTAATCAAACAAGTTATTTCTATCACAAAATATACAAATGTATTCTGCTATATTAATACAATAATTTCCACGAACAATTTTGTAAATAAAATATCTTAGAATACTAAAGGTCAGAAACACCTAAAACAAACCTAAAGATTAGTAACCTTACTTGTGACTCCTAAAAGGAGGACTCACTATTCAATAAGGCAAGTAAAACTGATAACATGAGTAACAAATGGAAGGAGAAAAATAGAACGGGCACCATTTACAAACAGCCTACTTACATATATACAGTTTCTATACACTACCAAAATTAATAAGTAAACTTATCATAATCTCTCAATGCAAATCCTACAAACAAAAGTTAATTTTATTCCTTCAAATCAGAAAAAGCAAACTGAAAGTGAAATATTTTAAGCATACTACCTACAACAAAAATAGCACAATCTCCAGATAACATCTTTTAAAATTACAAGACATTCTAACTTGGGAACTTATAAAAATATTAAAGAGAAATAAAAAATTCTAAACATAAGAAATTTATTCCATATTTATGAACTGAAAAATATGTTAATAAAATATTCTTTACAAATTCCCTTGCAATTTTCATATAAACAGTTTGAACTGCAACATAATTTTAAACATCAGTTATAAAGCTTGCTTTCAAATTTATTTTGAAATACAACAGATCCAAATAATATATAAATTGAAAGAAAACAGTACAAATAGAAATTATAATCAACAAAGAATTGATGCCCAGAATGTTTATTTAAAATACCTACAATGAATGACTAAAATAAAATAGATCATTCAATGGAAAAACAGATATCACTCAAAAGGAGTCACTTAAATACCCAATAAACAACTGAAATGGGACTTAAACTAATTAACTGTCAAACTATATGAATGAAAAACAAGATATATCACTATACACTCAAGCTATCCAAAATAAAATGTGTTTACAACTGAATAAGGCATCACTTAAATATTTAAATATAAAGCCATTAAATTTATTCTTTACTTCCTCATATACACCAATCATACTCCAAGTGCCCCAAACAGCTATAAATAGACAGTGGTTTCCACTATGAGGCAAGTACTGGTCCAGGAGAGGAAAATTTGTAAATGTTTTTAAACACTATCAATAGAGTATAGGTGGTATGCTTGTGTGTTGTATTGTGTATTATTTTCTATCTTTTTATCTATAGATCTAAATATTACATAAGCATTAATGATTTGTCAATAAAATATGTGACAGTGTTAAATGGGTTTTTTATGCGTTTATGCTGATGGGCAACTCAGAACTGTGAAAAATTGCAAAATTTTCTTAAGGTCAAATAGCAATTTTATTCTATGAAATTGTGAGATTATGTCCAGGTGGCAGTATTACACACGTCTGGGTACCAACCTTAGCTCTCTCATTTACAAGCTATATGTTCTTAAACTTAACTTTGTTATATACTGATTTTTCTCATATTTTCACCAGACTTACATTTCCTATAAAGCCTATCTAGCATTAATTCAACACAATAAGCACACAAAAGTGATAATAATTACAATTACTGTTTTATGGACAATTCAGTTTATGTATTTCTGGTTTCATTCTTTAAATAATCTTTTAGTATTCAAAGTCCATTTTATTTTAAAAATAAAAATAAAATGAAACATCAATATTTTTCATCCATATTATCACAAATAACATTTATTGCTTAATTATATAGGGCTTAAAATTTTAGAGAATTATCTCTCCCTTATGCTCACAGATAAGCACTAGGGAAACCAGGGATGTTAAAGACACAGGTTTGCCCTTTAAAGAAAGAGATGTAAAACCATCTTTCACTCATAAGACTTAAAATGGATGTGCTTAAGAGATAGTTGATCTCTATGCACTATCTCTTGGGCCAGGGACACACCTGGCTGCCCCAGACTCTTATGCTTGTCCCAGGCTCTTCCTCCCTATAACTTTATATTAAGAATTGGTTTTCAGTCAATAGAACACATCCTTATGTGTCACATGTTACACGTAATTTACAAATTGATCAGAGGTGGTTAATTAATAACCTGGTAACCACTACACTATCTGTATGGGCAGGCCATGCCTCCCAGGCTCCCAAACACATACACAAGTGTGTGTGTGTGTGTGTGTGTGTGTGTGTGTGTGTGTGTGTGTGTGTGCATGTGTATGTGTGTGAG
>NW_004949169.1:1894427-1905981 GCF_000317375.1 Microtus ochrogaster | reverse complement strand
TATATATGCAAATATACATAACTCTCTGGAATAATAATAATAATAATAATAATAATAATAATAATAATCGTTAAATACATCAAGTACAGAAAGAAAAGTACTAAATGTTGTCACTCATGCAAATTATAAATTTTTAGAATCATGTACTTCACTCATTAGCCTTGGTAGAATCAGGAATAACATAGTCTTTCTGAATAAATACGTTTAGGATACTGTTTCTTCCAAATATTCATCTTCATTTATTTTATTTCCTCTAAACATTTATTATTTTCTGATTTGTGACACATTTCTTCTGCGATCTTCAGAATGCCCACATATTTAATTTGTTAAAATGATAACTAACAATTAAAACAAGTAAAAAAAAAAAGATGTCATTAAGTTTCTGGAATTTTTTCTTTTGTACTTCTCCATTACCTCTGTCAATTCTGGTAGTCATAATTGTAAGAATACTTGCAAAATTCAATGTACAACTTCTTTATATATTGTCATTACTTTTAGCTTTTCCTTTTTCACATCATATTCTAAAAATTGTAGTTTTTAATCTAAAGTTATCTGTAGAATGACAAAAATTATGCTTCTACTTGAAGTTGGACTAAATTACTCTGTTTTTTTTTATTTGTTTTGTTTTGTTTTTGGCAGAAGACACACTAGAGGGCATACTCAGAAAAGGAACTCTTTTAAAACAATTAAACATACAATATTCCTGTTTGAACTCAATATTTCCAATAAACAGCTTGCTAATTCCTAGACCTCCTTTCCAGTAAAAGAATATCCTGGTAAAAACTAACAATAATTTAAGAAAATGAGCCAGGCACAGAAAAAATGTTCTGCATGTTGTCACTCACATTGGAAAGTATAAAGTTGGCTTATAACCTCACCGAGTAGATCCCTGGTCAACAGGAGATAAGGAGAATAAAGCAAGAGTAAAAAGCCAAGTTGGATAACAAATAAAAATTGGGAGAAATAAAAATATCAATATTCTACCATAGTACAGAAGATATCTATGGCCTTCAAAACATTGTTACATATAGTAAATTACTGAAATGTAGGAGTTTAAAATTTCCCAATAGAAAGAGATGACAAATTTTTAATGAGTGGAAAATATTTATTGACTTATTTTGTCTTTATATATTACACACACACACACACACACACACACACGTTGCCATAATTCAAACATAGGAAATAAAATATTCATATTGCCATTATTTAATAGACTTGAAACATTTTACAAAGTGATGTTTAACTCCACTTCATTACAACTAACTTTTTCCTCTTGTACATTAGTCTAGAGTACTTAAAAGTGAAATAAGACTATGCGATATGGAGCCAAAATGGTAAAGGAGGAAGGGAACTTCATCATTATTCTGGAAGACAGTGGACAACAGTTACTTAATGGAAAAGGCAATCAGAGTCAACTATGTGTTTCTGCAAGTAAAACATACATAAGACATGCATATCTGTTTTGATAGCTATCTTGGGCTAATGAAATATAAAGAGAAAATAATAAAAGCAAATTTCTTTCTTTCGTTATTCATGCATACGTTTTTGTGTATCTGTGTGAGTGTGTATGCATGTACAGAGGCCTAAAAAGGTATGGGATTTTCTTGCTTTTTACTCTTACTTGTGGTAGAGTTTTTCCCTCTAAATGAGGCTCCCACTTGCTGGACTAGAGGCCGCAAGACCAAGTAATTCTCCTGTCTCTTGTACCTTCATGGAGCTGAGTTACAGCCATGCTTTATGTGGGTGCTGGGATCAAAACTCACATATACATAATGAGAAGCAGTAAGTTTTACCTTAAAAATTTTTATTGTTAATAGCAACTTTTCATTTCTTACATTTTAAATAACAGAAATGTATAGAAGGTGGATGTCAGAAAACATGAAGCAATAAGTTTTAAACTCTGGATCATTGCTCCAGCATCAGAATACAGATTCCTAAATGACTACATTAAAACTTAGCCTCGGCACTCCCAATTTTTCTTATATGAAATGTAACCTAGTCTTCATTTATGAGTTCTATGGACTGTTTTCAAGCTGCTTCTGTCCCAAAAGCATCACATTAAATAATTCCATCATGAGACTACTTTTTTTAAGTCACTGAATCCAATATGTTTCTAGTGTCTGGAAATATTCTTTGTCTTATAAAATGTTCTGTTGCAGTTTTTAACCAGTCAACAGCAGAAGGAATTCTGCTCTACAGTGTTTAAAGTCTTTGCTGGTATGGGAAAGGTTGAGTATTGGATTTTTGCCTTCTAACAATTAGTCACTTTCACATCAGAAGTGTGGAGTTCTTTCAAATTCGGTATCTTATTGTGTCAGCACTACGTATGTGTGCAATACAAAATTCGCCCTATATTTCATGATACATTGCCATAGACTATAACATAAACATTTGCAGATGTCAGCAATTTTAGTAGAATGTAAGTAACTAGCATAGGTTGAAGTAGATCTTAGCAATTTTATTAGAATATAAGTAACTAGCGTTTTACTTTGTGATAAAAATATTAAATCTGTTAGAAATTTATTATTCCTTTGTCACTTAATAACAGAAAATGAGATAGAGTTGTTACATATTGGCAGTCTAAAGCAGTAACCAATGACATGACATTTCTCTGGAATGAAAAAATAATTCACCTAACAGACAAGAAAACAAAGATAAGTCTTTAAGAAATTGTGTTATATGTTTGGTTGGAGATATTCTTAAGAACTACTTTAGGCTTATAAAGTCATTTAAACTTGTAATGGAGGGACACTTTGAGATATTAGACTTGTGGCTCCTATCTGTCACAGAGGAAGCACGGGCCTTTTTTGAGTAATGAACCTTATAGGCAGCAGACTAGGGAGGTAGCTTCCTAAATAAAATGCTTCCCATGCAAGTAAGAGCACCAGAGTTTGGTCCCCAGGCAGCCATGCAAAAAGGAAGGAGCTGTGATGCACACCTGTAATCCAAGTATTCAGGACTGGGTGATAGAGACAGGAGGATCATTGGGATCTGCTAACAAGACAGTTTGGCAAAATTGGTGGGATCAAAGTTGAGAGAGAAAGCCTATCTCAAAAACTGAGATTGAGAGCGGTTGACGAGGTTTACCCATATTCCATCTCTGGCTCATATATATGCCTGCATATCATCAGGCATGCTTATATAAAACAGACTTTAAAATATCCAAAAAAAATCCACATTATCATTTTTGTCTGTTCTTTTTAATGTTTATTTTTATTTTATATGTATGTATATGTTATTGAGTATATTTCTTCTTTCTCTGCACCATCTGTTTGCAGGAGACCACCTAAACAAGAAGAGGTGATAGAATCTGTTTACCTACATACAGATAGTAGTGAGTTGCCATGTGTGGATGCTGGGCCTCTGCAAAGCAGCAATTGGACTAACCTCTGAGTCTTCTCTCCATCCCTGTGTTTTGATTTTGGGGGGTGAAATTTCCCATTTAAGCAAAGCTGATTATTGTACAGCTGAGGTTGGCCTCAGACTTCCAATTCTCATGACTCTACCACGGAAGTGCTAGAATTACAGGCTTTTGCTGCCCTACTTTATACTTTTACAGGAGCACAATACCTTAAATTGGGTATGAAAAGGAGTTTGAATGGCTGAAACCCAACTAACTTCTGTCATTTGCAGGAGAACAAAGACTGGGGGCTTAAAGGAATGAATACACCAAAGTACTCACTTTTTAATAATTTAGTAAATTTCACATTAATTTTTGCCCACACTCAGACTCGAAGGATACATAAACAGTATTGTTTGGCTAGTTCTCTAATGCATACATTTCAAGTATAATAAAAACTAATTAGATCTGAATTTGTGGATTTCCTCAAAGGCAAGGAAAATGCTGTGAGCAAGCAGCGAAGTTAATGAAATGGAGAATACACAAAAGGAATGATTTGAATTTGAATGATTAATAGATTACTTTACTTACGTTAAATGAATCAAACTCTGAAATTTTCTAAATACATTTTCAAGTAGGAATTAAATGCTGAAAAGGAATTATTCAGTTAAAGAAAAATCTGACCTTGAGTTGTTCTTCCAAAGCAGCCGTTGCATGATCGCCGCTAGATTCATCAACCACTACCACCATGTGAGTTAGAGAGTTGACCCTGACTTGTTCCTGCTCTAGATCTTCTTGAAGCACCTGAAAGAAAGTAATCCAAAATGAATATTTAAAAAATTTCTTCCCAAGTGCATGTGAGTTATTTCTCCCATATATGGGGTATTGGGATCACTCAGTAAATTAGACTGAGTTCAAACCAATTTTCCGTTATTTTACTCGGTAATTATATTTTCTGTTTTATTTGAACTCCAAAGTATGATGGCAGGTTGCATTGTGAGGGGTCCAGTTAGAGCGCACTTCTTCTCACACACTCTCTGCCTTTTCAAGGACTTTGCTTTAATTATCTGTATTTCCAGCACCCTAGGTATTCTACTTTAATAAAATTTCCTAGTACCATAGAAAGAAAGTAATCTCTCTTGACCCAATAGTCGGAAGGTTCTTTTAAATATGTTCACCTTCATTGAAAATTATTTTGTTTTCACAATGATTCTCTGTGCTTAGTGAACCTGACCTTCACTGCCTACTATCACATCATAGTATTCCTGCAAAGGCTGTCAAATTCAGTATTCATTTTCACAGCATCTCACATCACACGATTATCTTCTATCTGAAGAGGTATTTCCTTACTAGTTTTCTCTACTTCAAATATTTTCTTATTCATTTCTGTCAATTTCTTACTACGTGTTTCAAGAAATAAAGATTTACAAAAATTTGGCAATAACATCATCCTTACCTGGAGCTGCAGCCCCCCAAATTCTCAATATAGTATACTATTATGTGGATTTGCTCTAATTGGTATTCAAAACTTCCAGATAACAAGTTTCTCAAAGTGTTTTGTTATCTAATAGAAAAATGGTAAGATAGTTTGGGGGTATGGTCTTTTATTTTCTGACAATCCTACTGCCTGTACATAGAAAACAATAATGTTTGGGACCTATCAGACTACTTCTTAGTTATTAAAATGTTATAAAAGGGTATAAAGAAACTTGTTAGGATGGATGATTTTAAATGCATAAACATGTTAATTATAGGACTTTTATTCATCAAGCCTCAATATTGGAGATTGCTGTGAGATCACTTTTAATTCATTCTAAATTTTCATGCTGTTTTTTCAAGTGATGAAATTTATGATGAAATGCCTATGTTCCTATTTTGTGTGTGATATGTATACTGCTCATAATGCATTTGGCATTGTAAAGCTTACACTGGTTAATAAAACTCTTTCTGCTAAGAGACTGAAATGGAAACATTAGCATTCAAAATTGTCCTTGAAAGTGATGTCAAGTATCCCTCCTCCCCACCCACTTCTTTCTTTGAGTTACATAAGCTAAGACTTTCAGCTTGTCAGCCAGGAAGAAATAGAACAATTAAGACAATACTATTATAATCTGGCTTCTAGAACTTTAGAAAATGATTTCCTATATTTCCTCATGAAATTACATATATGTGTAATATATTATATATAATTATATACATATATATAATCATGTAATCAAAAGTAATGGTATACTCAGTGTGAATACTGTTTTACACATAAATTACAATCACTGCTTCAATACTATAGTAAAGGAATACATAGAAATCATTGTTTGATTTATGAAATACTTACTTCCACAGAGAAAATCTTTATAAAGTACATGGGATGAATATACTACTGATTTTCCTAGCATTAAACTGATTTCTTATTGTATATTTGTTCTAAAATTAGATATTTGGATTTTTTGTTATTTTTATAAATAATGTACATTTTATTCTTTTGAAAGAAATCTTAGTACAAGGTATTACTGAAACCAATGGTGATCTGGTAAATTTAAAGTGAAAGTACCATTGAAATGACCAGAGCGATTTGAAGAAACGTGTGAGAGACTCTCCATACTGGCTTCCTGAGCACATAGCATGGGATTAGGCTCCATGTATGACTTAATCTTATGTCTGATAACTTTTCTTCTCTTCTGTGACTTTTTAATATTATAATATCTCTGGCTTAAATTGCTAATGTTAAGCAAACTTTTCTGAGCAAATTCAGTAATTGCAAAATAAAAAACCTTGTAAAATTCCTTGTTCTGAATGTTCAACACCCAAAATTATTAAGAATTATTATCACAGTATTAATGCTTTCCAATATTATTTATTCCCAATAAAGAAGATGTTATAAAACATCTGATGTCTGGGGTCTACTTTTGAAAGTTATTTTTTGCAATAGTAAAATGTTAAATACAAACTGTATGATTGCCATCTTACTTACGTTTGAAGGTAAAATAAAATGCTTGCTTGGTTTCCTGTGTGATATCATGTATTTTTAAGACTACCAACTTTCAGTTAAAATATTTTAATTAAAATTTCAGTTAAATATTGACTTGTTATGGAATTGAATTTCTCATAGTTATATTTATACAACAGAAGATTAGTGTTGTTATGTTCATTAAGCCTGAAATATGAGCCAAGTTATTTCCAAATACAAATATGTCCCCAGAGGAACACATTGAAGCTTGACTATTCAAAGCTTTTATCTTCAAGTCAAAATTCTCTCATGGAATTATAAAAGTATTATTTGTTATCAAAGTTTATAATTTACATGTATATGGGCTGGCTATTTTATGATCCATTCGTTGCTTTTATTTTTATTAAAGTGATGCTTTTGTCAGAATTGCCAGGTTAATAATCTGTCATGCTCCTAATTAAATTTCTATACCATTATTAGATACAAATGTCAGTGATATTTGTTCTCTAATGTCAAATAGCAATCTTTTCTTACTTGTGACAAGAGAAAGGGGCAACAGTGAAATACATTAAAAACCTTTAGATATGACAAACTGAAGTTTTGTTATACCTCTTGGGCTAATTCTCTTTTTTTTCTAAATAATGCTCTAATCAAATGCTTTACCAAATTTTAACCTCTCAGTACTGGATCTCAATATCATGATTAAAATATGATTTTTCTATACTTCCTTCAAATGTCACCAATGAGGAAAACATTTTTATTCTCACCAGACCAAACAGCTTGGGAACAATCATTAGGAAAAACAACTTTAGTGTTATTAATTCTCAATTTGGATATGAGACCATGTTTAAGTAACTAACACAAGGAAGTATATAATGTTAGAGAAGCTTTGACCTTGCACTTAGATGTAAAGATCAACCTGTATTAGAAACTAAAACAAGGTGTGATGTTCTGCTTGTTAAAGAATTTTGCACTGGTTCCTTTGGTCATAACACAAATTCAGTGTTCTTGGATTCAGCTATGCAGTGGCTACCATTGTGTGCACTTCCTTTCAATCCTCCTACTATAGTCATTAGAGAATTGGCAGCATTCCCAGAAAGTAGACACAAACACAAACACATATACCCACTAAAAAAACAACATACACAATGTCTTCTGAATAGATTCTAAGAATAGGAGCTTTTTACCTCCAAACCATTAAGATATGGTTAATTATAAATATTATTTTTAAACGTTTATAGAATTTTAACTGAATAAATATGCAAAGAAGACAACACTATTGAATGCATCCTATTTACCAAACATATTAATGGCAAATAATCTTACAATCCCAGATAATTCCTAGGAACAGGGATTAGTTTCACACCTAGGTAAGTATTTTTTATTATATAAACCACATAATAAAATGTCCATGATGTTTATGATTAATTAACTAATTTAACATTCTGAACCCACATTTGCTTAAAATTCAAATCATAGCATTTCATGCTTTCACTGAAAATGATGAAGAAATGGACCATTTATTTTTGTTCTTCTTTCTCTTCTAGCCACTACTACTTCCCCGTTTTCATAAACTATACGCTGGACTAGCTTCCCTATCCCTAGGTACCCTGAGTGAAATCATCTGGTAATGATTTCCAATTTTAGTTTCAGTCAAATATTCACTTTGCTAAGCCTGACTGCCCAAAGTATTGTCCATCTCCCTGTGTGGATCTATTTAGGGCACAGAAATTGTTGTACATTTGCTGAATATTTTAAATAAGCTTCCCTAGCAGGTCCTTCTAGAAAAGCCTGTATTTGGTTCTCATTTCTTTACCTGGGGCTTAATACTTTTATATCAAACTCCATTATTTTTACCTTTTGGCTACGAGGGAATGTTTTTGTTTCTGCCAAACCTTGGGGAGCTACCAAGTTGGAGAAGACTTCTAAAGGACAACTTCAGTGTGCAAATTTGAAAGACCACAGAAACACCAATTTTCAACAGCTCAAAGTGAATTCTATTATTAAGAAAAACCATTTTAATAATAGAATTACTCTACTTATGAATATTTTAGATTGTCAGTGGAAGATAGCACAGTATGGAGAGCATTAACCAAAAGCTGTCAATGATTCTGTGTCAGAAGTTAGAGTTCCTATGTTTGATCCCTGTAGCTCTTGCTAAACTAAGCCTCAACTTTCTAATTAGTGATAAAAGATATGTGACTACCTAGTGTGGTTCTGAGACAGACTCCGGTATGATTAAGTAAATATTAACAGCTATTTACCTCTGAACCCTCATAATTAGGCATATTTGGAAGAACGCTATTAAACCAAGCCACAGGAACCTGACTCCCCAAATCTCTCTCCTTTAACCCAATATGCTTTTCATTGTCCAATAAATGTGCTCCTAGAAAATCGTGTTATGACAGTCTGAAGTCACAGCAAAGCTTAGGGTCTGAAGAAATATATGATTGATCAAAATCCTTAAACATTTAAAAACATTTCCTTTTAGTATTTGTGTGTACACATGCCTTGGTGTGAGGTTAGGGGTGTTTTGGGGTGTGTGTACACATGTGTACTGGTGTGAGTATAGATGCATGTTTAGGTCAGGTACACACAGAGGCCAAAAGAGGGTGTAGATAATACCCTGGAGCCAGAGTTCTAGGCCTTTGTGAGTCACTTGATTTTGTGCTGAAATATGAACTCTGGTCTTTGTGTGATAGACAGGTAAGAGCTCTTATCTGCTACCCATACCGCAGCCTCCTAAAAATCATTAAGTTTGCCCATGATTTATACAGGAGTAACAGAAGTCCTAGACTCATAATTGGATAAAGAATAATGTATAAGTAACTATGAGTGCTCAGCTGTGGATGACTCATCTCTTTCTGCCAGCCATCATCCAAGGCCCAGGGAACATCTTGCAAAAGGGTGGGAGTACAGAAGGAATGTAACAGCCAGCAGGTGGGAAGGAGAGTTATGAAATACTGACAAGGTACATATGCTGCACACAGAAACCCACAGATACTATGGTTACTTGCACAAGACCTGAACAAGCCAGTCAAAACTTCTGTATAGATCGGGGAGGCACCCTTGAGATCCAACTGTTGATGGAGGAACTACTGATAATTAATGGCCGCTGAGGGAAAGAGAATCACTTTCCTTTGGGAATGTGACCACTGCTAGGTCGAACGTGTCCCAATTGATGACCCTAATCACATGGGACAAGCACTAGTTAAACTCAAGGGGTTATTTATAAGAAAAACAGGGAGAAGAGATATGAAGTTGGGAAGGAGATGTAGTGGTGGGAACACTATAAGGATTTGGAAGGAGGTAGTGATTGATGGTTATGATCAGAGTGCATCATACAAATGAGTGAATCTTTAATAAATAAATAAAATATAATTTAAAACAAAAAATACAATTTTGAGTTAACAGATGTAATGATTTCTTGCTGAAAAATTATCACCAAGAAGTATTTCATAAAAAATCATAATCACTGAACAGAATCCCTTAATTTTCTTGCCATTCCCTCTGCCCCTAAAATCAATTAATACATGCATTCATATACACTGTATAAAATTAATCTCAGTTAAATCAATGTATTTCTTATTCCCCTTCTCAGACAGTAATACAACTAACATTATGATCCTATTTCCTCCTTTGCTGTTACTTTGCATGTCTCTTTAGGTCTAATTTACAGAAAAAGCTACAGTGTGAATAGAAATATATTTCTGCCTTAAAATTTGATTCTGAACATTCCATAAATAGCTATCACTAGCATGATTTTCCATTACAGTTCCCTAAGTTTGCAGGTATCTACATATTCAGTCTCTATCATTAACATCTAAAATTTAACAATACTGCTAGAGCACTGGTCTTTAAACTATAGGTTCACAGATGGTATCATGATTTAATGAAACCCCAGAACAGAGGGAAAGCTTTTTTGTTTGAATGCAGAAAGATGAAGGTTAACAGCAGGAGTCTTTGTAAATGTGTCATTCAGAAACATATTTGAAGCATGAGCCGGGATATCTCTTTAGTTTATGAATTCAAACAGCCTGTAAGGAATAAAGGAAGCTGGAACCTACCAGCTGCTGGAGATGTTTCTTTGAACAATCCCTCAATAAAGATTTGTTTATATGTCAAAACCCCCCTAGCATAAGTTTACTACTGAAGTTAAATGAGATAATACATCAGAATTAGCCAGCACAGGGTTTAGTGATGCTAGGAGGGGATACAAAATGTCCATTTTATTATTAAATATGCACAAATAAGCATCCTATTAATAGGCCAAACACAATGGAAAGAGCCCACCTGAGAATAATTACTTAATCCTAATATCCTTCTTAATCATAGTTCGAACCTTTAATTACTAAATGTTCTCAGTGTGCTGAAATTATAGAACACATGATTAAAATATGAATCAATAATTTTATAATCCATACTAGAAAGATTCTATGACAGTTGTTAGCAGAGCATAAACTGGAATACATAAAAACATGCATATTATTATTATTGTTACACTAATCATAGACATTATATAGACTACAGCTGTCCTCAAAATCTACTACTTAAAATCATGATAGAAAGCTTAGTCTTATAAACATGCAATTGTGTGGAATGTATGAAAGTGATAATGTTTCTTTTACTTTAAGTCATGCGTATTTATGGGACGACCATATTTCTACAAAAAATGATTCTACAGTAAATATTGATGAAGGTATTTGCATAAGAAAATCAAACTGGGATGGGGACAAAGATTAAAATCAAAGACAAGAAACAAGATACAAATCCATGTAAGTCACTTTATAGAAATGTTTCTTACTCATCTTTGTGAGTTTTTCGTTGAAGATACACATGATTTTATTGCCTATTTCAGTTGTGAATTTTTTGCCCATCAGGAAGGTATCAATGATGAGGACAGTTTATGTAATGAAATATTTAGAATTACTGAAACATGTGTTCTGATCAAACATTCCCTGAGCAATTTTTTCTTAAGCAGTCTACTAGGCATTGAAGAAACACAGATGAGCTTTGGTTCTCTGGTTATAGCACATTTTTGTCCTGAGTGTATGATTTATCTTTACTTACATAGGCATCACACTTTTACTAAGCATTTACAGGGGCAAAGGATAGGAATTCCAGCGGGACTTCAGAGCACTAAGCACATGTAATTTAAATCATCCTTAGGTTGCGAGAAAGCTTGCTGAGCACTAGAAGCAATATTTGATTGTAAGACATTCTCAAGGCTTATCTGACTTACTCATCCTTCTCCCAAATAATACTCT
>NW_004949169.1:1863003-1894327 GCF_000317375.1 Microtus ochrogaster | reverse complement strand
CTCTCTCTCTCTCTCTCTCTCTCTCTCTCTCTCTTTCTCTCTCTGTCTCTGTCTCAGTCTCTCTCTCTTTCTCTCTCTCTCTGTCTATCTTGCATACTTTCTTATTTCCAACTCTGGTCTTTCCTAGTCTCAAAATCTGTTATTTAAAGCTCTTTTCTCATTCTCTAATTCTAGGACTGTTTGGCTCAGCTGTTGAGCTCCAAAATGTTTCTTACACCCCGTTCATAGATTTTTCAGGCTGTGCATCCTTGCTAAAATAGACTTGTAAGATGTAGTTTTGCCTCTCACTTTCCTGTGATATCATTTCCTCTTACCAGACAAAATGAAGGGTTTTTTCGTAAATTGTTAATCATTTTACTTTAATTTCAGAGCCAGAAGGTTTCCGTATGAGCAATAGAAAAACTGAACCTGTCTGTGTGTCATGTATAATACTCCACACATTCCTGAAACAGGAATCTTCTAGCTCTGCTGATGTAGATCTTTAACACATGATCCAGATCGAACATACCTTACCCTTCCCAACCTCATTTCCTTTATTCAAAAGGCTCACCTACTTCATTCTGCCTCATGTATGGTTCCTTGTTTTCTATCTCTATTTGGTTATACTGGACTGTGAGATACTTGAGAAGGATTTCAGAGACAGTTGCTCTCTGTATTCCTCACTGCACTGAGAAGCTTTAATGAGTGTTTATTCAGAGCTATTGGGATGCAGTGGAATGAAATGAAAGGTCAGTTCCTTTGGCAGGATTACACCAAACCTTCTCTGTTACATGAATATCTAGATCATTTTTAAAGGTCATCAGATAAGGATATTTCACAATCTTGGCAACCCAAATGTTTGAAATTAACTTCAAGTAAAGGATAGGTGACTGACCTTCTAATAGGTTATTTGGTTTGTATTAATTAGCATTTAGCACAGAACATCCACTGGAGTCTGAGCACAGCATAGTGTGCATTACATTTAAAGGTTCATATTTTAATGACCTGTGAGAACAATTGTTGAGGCTGGCAATGAAGCAATGTTCAAATATCTAGGTCTGAAAAGATTTGGTAACCTAGCTGAGTAAATGAGACTCCATGTCAGCCTGACTGCTGTGGGATACAATTCTTTAGTGATAATTTTTCTTTTTGATGGAAATTCCCTTCCAAGAGAAAATTCCTCTCAAATTAATGTAATCTCCAACCCACAGAACACACTTCCTCCTCAACAATATCCCTACAAAAAAAAGATAAAATTCCTTATTAGCATGACTAAAACACTCTACATCTCTGACAGAGATTATTTGCCAGATGATTTTTGACATATTTCAAGAGTTCAGTGTAATGAGTTCTCAAGGAAATCTAAATGCTCGCTTCAAAGGAACTTCTGGAAAGATTGAATAGGAAGGTTTTTTTTTTTGTTTTACCATTTTTTTTTCAAAATTTGCAATCAACTAAAATATTCACAGCAGTATGAATTGACCAGTTGGCTGAATTTAATACTAACAGCCAATATACTTTCAATTGCTAATTGGAAGTTTCGCTGAAATTGTTGATCTTGATTGCATCTTACACTGGTGGAGCTTCTCATATACCTTATAATGAAGTGGTGCTGGAATGAAGATATCAAAGCATGTGCTCACAAATTGTACATGTGTGTCTACAACATCCTCAGTGAACTTACAAGATTTTCAAATATTTTATATTGTTTTTCAGTTAAGGAATATGCACTCTCTAATCAGATCAGAATTTCAATCTTTATTAACAACACTGATGTCATTTCATTAATTTTCCTATCTGTATCATCCATAAGAAACAGAAATTTTGGGGTTTGGATGTGGCTCTGTGGTGCAGTACCTGTGTAATCTATGTCATTCTATGAGGTTGATACTAGTTTTGAATAATAATGTAAAAGAAAATAGACCTGTTCGTTTTCTTATAAGAAACAGAAAGTGGTGCATCCAGATGGTAAGGGAAGTGGGGATGAACTGGGAGGAGTAGAGTGGGGGGAAACAGTAATCAAGATATATTACCTGAAAAAAAATTACCTTTAATAAAAGGAAAACAGTCTAAAACAACAACTACAACAGAAGAAATCAAGATAGTTCAATGATTTCGGGCTGTTCACTGATAGTTAAATATTCTAAGTATTATATATGGTAGGAAACGTAGCAATGCAAAAAGAGAAAAGTTAATGATTTACTTTGCTGTTGAAAGGAATTTTTTCATTTTTTTGGTTTATACTTTATAAAATGAATCAATGATTATTTCAATTATCGATTTATTTGAACTAATTTACCTAAAAAAATAAGACATGGAAGTCTAACACAAATGATTTCATTTTGCACTTTAAATTTAATATACCATGTGTCTTTCTGGTGTTTTAAGTCTGTAAACACGAATCTGCCAAGGTGTATGTAAATGGTTAAAATTTAGAATTGTCTTTGCCCTGAGCCAGTGGGCTTATTTTTTTCTATTTTCCTTATGCATTGTACATGAATATGCTTGCGAAATAACATGTTGCACAATCAACTTGCATATAATCATTTGCTTTTTTGCTTCTAGATTATTTTCATAAAGCAATTTCATGCTCATTGGAAATGTCATACATTCCAGTAATGGACAATCTATTCAGAATTTTATGACAATATTAGTCAAATATCTTTCATTATTTGGGAACTATTTATAAGGCGTAATCAACTCTTAAACTCCCATCTTTTAAAGTCACATTGACAACACCCATATCTTGGAGATGAACTTAGTAAAAACAGTGCAAAAATGAATGAAACATTATAGGTCAATTTAAATTATTGACTAGAAGCTTTCTGTCCCACAAAAATGTCATATATATATATATATATATATACACACACACACATATATATATATACACATATAGCATTTTATAGACCAGAAAGCAAATAGCATAACATCTACAAACCTTATGTTGTTGTACTTGGCATTTTAGGTCTTCAAGATCAGGTCCAAAGGGCTCTTCCTCCATTTTCTTTGTTCTCTCTTCTGTTTTTGTTAGCCAGTCATCCAGCTCTTTTAATTTCTGGTTCTGGAGATCCATTAGAACTTTGTGTAAACTAAAAAATAAAAATTAATAACTATTATGATCTCTACTAAAGCTGTTTATTTTTTAAAAAGACACATCAACATAAAACAGACATAACTAATGGCCTATTTAAATTTTTGCATCTTAGTGTATTAAAAACTACAGGAGGAAAATTTCTAAAGCTATTATTTCTACTGGTTACAGTGCAGCTATTTTGTTCCTTAAGATATAAGTATATGCATATATATGTGTGTGTGTGTATACAAATGCAAGTTATATTTATATGTATGTATACATATAGATATCAGTTTCAATAAAATTTCATTTAGCTAACAAATGATAGCACACTAAATAAAACAAACTGTGATAGTAATGTAGCTGAGTGAGTAGATGCACTTGCCCTGCAATCATGGTGAACCATATATTCAATCACCAGAATTCACTGAAATTTTGAAGGAGAAAACCAACTCAATAAGGCTGTTGTCTGAACACAAAACATATGATGTTATATACATACCCACCTATACATATGTGTGTGCACACACAGATATACATATTCATGCATGCATACACAAACACACACTAATAATAATAACAAAAATTAATATTAATGATAAAATTTTAAAGTAAAGCAGAAACTCTAATAAGTAAGTTAATGCATATCATGTTTGATATTCCTGTTATTTAGAATATACAGTAAATATTACTACCCATTTTCTTTTTTAATTTGTGAAATACAAATAAACACATATAATGTATAATTATGAGACAGCATCTGGTGCTTCAACATATATGTAATTGCATATTGCATAATATGGTTGAATATTTTATCTCCTCATATAGTTTTATGTTTTAAATGGCAAACCTCTTAAATTCCTTTATTCTAACACTTTTAAATGAATAGTATGTTACAGTAATCTGTAGTCACATGGGTATATAATAGCACACCAGAAATTATTTCTCCTATGTAACTATAACTTAGTAATCACTGATAAACTTTACCCCATCCTTCTAATAAAGTGTAGGTCATTTCAATCAAAATATTTATCTTTATTTTTATTTTTTTCCAACCATCATAATGTGACAGAATTAATAACGAACTGGTTTTAAGTTTCAGCTGAAAGAAACTGAAGTGTTTTTTGCCCTGGATTTTCACTCCACAAGAGGACAGGGTAAACTATGAAACAGTTAAATATCACGTAAAAATAACACTAAAGGGTAGACTCCTATGAGAAACTTGTGGTTCTAGCAGAATATAGCCTAAAGAGTAATTTAGCTATATCATTTGATATAGAAACTGTAGTATAGATTTGTAAAATTAACAGTGATATTGAACCACTAATTTTTTCAATATTTTATTATGCCTAAATATACACAAATGAGTGTTTTCCTTCAAAGACACATTAAATAATAGACTGAGTAGTAGATTTATAGTCAAAAGGCATTCGTTTACTGCCTATGTTTTACCCTACAATCATGTCCTAGACACTTTCACTTCAATTTCTAGCTTGAGAGACATGAATTACTGCCTTATCATAACTAGAAAGCTGTGCGGAGAAGGTGAAATCACATGTTGACACAATTTCATCCATTAATTCAGAAAAAAAATCTTGCAGCTCAAATGTAAGTATTTAAAATAAACGTTTTCTACAAAATCTATGTTTAAAGTAGTTTTAGAAACAATAATATGCTAATACTAACTAGAGTTAGTAATTTAGTTTTTTGGTTTAATGGCTTCCTAACCAGAAATTTTTATCTATAAACACAAAATATACATATCACTGGGTTTTAAAAATAATTCATTTTACACAATGTGTTGACCTCTAGCATCTCAGGGGTGTATTTATCCACTTACACTGAAGTCTGAAATCTATGAGGATCATATTTTTGTTTTATGGGCAACAGAGAAAAGACATAAATTTCAGTAAAAAGAAAAGTAAACTTTGTTAAACATCTTATACAATAAATACCATCTTAGCACTGAAAAGAATACAATATAAGTCTTTCCCTTTCTTGTAGTCTTTTTGAGAAATGACAGATAAAATGATTTCATGATAATGGTCCTCAGTATCTTTCCTTGATTTTTTTTTTCTATTTAGTTTGTCTGGTTAGATTAAAGATCTCACAATTTGAACAAAAGAAGAGCATCTCAAATTACTACTTTCATTTAAATAAAAGTTTTAATAATGCATCATTGTTAGGCAAGAAAGAATTGCATTTAAAAATGTTTAATTATTTTCATCTATACACATATATCTCATTCAGCAAGTACTTACTGAGTTTAATATCTAGGCAGAAAACTATGTGATAGTAATTAATAAAAGGTAGCTTAAATATAATTAGATAAGTACATAAGTAACAATTAAAATAAGATAAGACAATCATTACGGGTAAAGAAAGAAATCAACGGTTTTTTAGAATTAAATGAAAATGAAATATAACACACACAAACTTATGGAACACAGTGAAGATACATTCTAAGAGGCAAATTCGTAGGATTAAGTGCCTACGTAAGTAAAAAAATGGAGAGAAGTTATATTAGCAACTTAATATCACACCTGCTATCTCCTGAACAAAAGGAAGAAATCATGCTCAAAAGGAGTAATGACAAGACATAAACAAGCTCAAAGATGAAATCTATAAACCTGAAATAAGCAAGCACAAACAATACAAAGAATAAATGAAACAAAAGATGGTTCTTTGAGGAAGTAATTAATGTTCTAGATTAATTATCTAGATTAATGTTCTAGATAACTTTGATCTGTGACACAACTCATAAAAGCTCTCCAAAAAGCAACAGGAAATGCACAGGAGATTCTGTGAATTTATTTTGATATGACTATTCAATTTTTACCCCATCCTTATCTCAAACCACAGAGCCAAGTAAACATAAATGGCCTAAAAGTGAGTTCTGACCTAAGCTCCATAAGATAGAAATTTCATGTGACATGAACTGGAAATTAACCTTATAATAAATCTAAAACACAAGCGAGCAAAGGTTATGGTAAGATAATGCCTAGACATACATAAAAACATAGAATAATATATCCCATAATAGAAAATGTTCTGAGTAACTTGTATTAACCATGTACTGTTTTTGTTCTTTACCACATTCTTGGCTAGATATTGACAATATATATATATATGTATATATATATATGTACATATACATATATATATATATGCCTCATTAATAGGAAATAAATCCAATTATTGCCAATAGTTAAAAATAATTAGATACCATATGTAAACTTAAGACATGACCACTCTTTGATAATATCTAACCATGTTGAGGACACCAAACTTGCCTACCCATATGGCACAAATCTTTCAATTTAAATCTTAATTATATTTCACACACCAACCCCAAATTCTCTAATTTGTCAGTTACTGCATTATACCTTTTCTTCTTCATACCCAACTCCCATCATTCCCTTATGCAATTTTTATCACTCCTGCAGCCAGACATTTGTGTTAGCTGACCCATGATCTTCAGTATGATTTCTCAAATACACACACACACACACACACACACACACACACCACCTAAAAATACTGCTTTGAATTCACAGGTTTGATTAGGTAGTGTTTAGGGAATCATGCAGAAGAGGGCAAGAAAGGTTTATAGGAGTCAAGGACACCACAAGCAAGTGACCCACAGAATCAACTAACCAGGTTCCATAGGGGATCAGAGACTGAACAAGCAGTCAGGGAGCCTGTATTTATCTGACCTAGGTCCCTCTACACATCTCTTATGACTGTGTAGCTAGCTGTTTTGTGGGACTCCTAACAGTAGGAATAGGGGCTGTCTTTGACTCTTTTACCTGCTTTTCGGACACTTTTCTTTTTTTACTGAGTTGCCTCCTTGAGTCTTAATATTACGGGATGTACATAGTCTTGTTATTCCATGTCTGGTTGATATCCCTGAAAGGCTCCCCTTCTCTAAAGGGAAAGGAGAAGTTCATCTGGGAGAGAGGGGATATAGGAGGGTGGGAGGAGAGAAAGGAGGAAAAGCTGCAGTTGGGAGGTAATATATGAGAGAAGAATAAATAAAAAAGAAAATATCACAAGTTTGAGCTTGAAATATAAAAAGCTTCTCTAGGTGAAACCAGTATTGTCATCTCATAAATTAGACTCTGTACAAGGATACAGGTAAGATTCTTTCTTACTGAAAATCAACGCAACTCCTTTTAAGGTGAGTTCTAGAGAAATTACTTAACAATTTCTCAAACTCTGGATGAGTACAAAGACCCCAAAGGCCCTTGCTTTAAGTGACATTTTTTTCAAAATACAGCAGTGTATACTATGACCTAATTCTGTGCTCTTAACCTTGAATCATTTCACTCTATTATAAGGAAAACATTTTATTAATTTGAACCATATAAAATTGTTAATATTTGAATCTTTTGCCCATGGATATTACAATATAGACCAAATAAAGGCATAATTGTAATGATATGTTTTAATATTTTCAAGTAACATTCTAAAGATAGGGATATATCTGAAAAAACTGTCAAATTTACAAAGTGAAAATCTATCACTAATAGAAAAGAGTTTTCATTACCCTCACTTTCATTTTTTTCAAGTTGTCATTTAATTCACAAAAGATTGAGCATATATATCTAAGAATATATTAGAAATATGATAAATTTATGAAGGCCAAAAGATGATCCTGACAATATTGAAAGTCTGTTTAAGAATTCAATAGTTTTCATTGGTGCAAACACCATTCAACCCTTTAGATCATTAAACACAGACCATAAATTGCCTTTATTATGGTGAGGTATATCCCTAATCTCTCTAAGACTTTATCATGAAGGGATATTCGACCTAGTTGAAGTCTTTTCTGAACCTAGTGATATTATTGCTTGATTTTTGTCTGTCAGTCTGTTTATGTGGTATATTATATTTATTAATTTATATATGTTGAAGTTCCACATGTGGCTACTGCCTGAAATACTTTGTTTCACTGCTAATATGGCTAGTATAATGGCATGCATCAATAAGATTGATTTCAAGAATATTTCTATTGTCAGACATATGGTTAATATAATTTGCTGTTCAAGGTATAAGTATATTTCAAAGTCAAATGGTAAGTAGTTAAACTTCCTATTTTGTAAATGTTGTCTTCTATAGTATAAGCAGTTTATAGGTAGATAAACATAAATAAATATGAGGTTCCATAAATCACCTGTCTCCATGCATGTGATTTATATTAGTTCTTATACCCAACAGTGATTTTAGTCTTTCAAATATGGCCATTTGTGGGGTCCAGTGGTTGAAGTCTAAAGGGTGTAAATGACTACCCTGAGAACAAGAAGGCTATTTTCAGTGCTGGTTATTCATTTGAGTCTCTGGCTGGAGACATCACAAATTCTGATTGCACTGTTAAAGTGTAAGGTTGAACCATGCTTGAAAAATTTTGTCAGACTTCTAATCCATATTTTGTATCCTGAATCATTAATGACATGAATTATACTAGTTCAACTTTATGATAATATGAATAAAATCCAAAGTGAAACATCTCATTTGATAAATTTCCTAATAGACAATGAAGGGAATAACTGACAAATGGGTAACTTAACTATACTTTAAGCAAAGAAAGTATTCTAGGAGCTTCTAGTTGCATGTAAGTAAATGTTTAGCTAAAATTAAGACTATATAATCTACCCAATACAACTATTTTGCTAAGATTTTCAAGGTATCATTTGTTAGTAAGTAAATAAATTTTCAATTTCATTAGTATGATTTCAGTCGCTAAATAGCATTCATTTGAAAGCAAAGCATGCAATCAAAAAATTCAGTGTCTTTAGGTTTTGTTGTCAGCTTAAACTAGGGGACATCACTGGTGGGTCTTTTCTAATCTATAAATTCAGAATATGTTACATCATTTTACTGGCTGTATTTCTTTCCTAAGAACTATATGGAAAAGAAAGAACCATATATAGGAAATAATCATGAACTTCAGGAAATTCCCACAGAAGCTGCCTTCATAAACGCTTGATCTTCACAATTTTGAATTGAACTACTCCAGGATTTATCAAGTCTATATATTTTCTTTTAACTTTTATTTGTAAAATATAACACAAATGGTTAGATTGCTATATATTTCAAATAATTGTATAATGGATATCTGTAAAGTTAGATAAATTCTGTAAGTATCACGAAAATAGGCAATGATTACTAAAAAGATGTACCACTTATTATCTATAATACTTTCTCTAAAATGGAAATTAAAAATTCCTACACTGCTACACACTTAAGATCAGGGTAGCATCCCTTAAACTTAGCACATAGCATAACTAAGTATTTCTTGAGTCATTGGGCAGGGCTGTTTGTAGAAATGGAAAAGAGGGAACTCAGCTGATTTTCCTATCACAGCCTGCTTGGCTGTCATAATATCTAGTATCTGTATAGTGTGTGTATGTGTCTGTTTGTATATGACTGTTTGTATGAATGCATATATAGATATAGATATGGATATATATTCCCAATTTTTCTATGATACTTCTTATAATAATGAAAAATAGAAACAGAAGTCATGTGGTTTGATTGAAGTTGGTATTAACAGGGATTGTACGATCTCTTCATTAAAGTGGAAATTATAATTCCTTGGCATGAACTTTACTTATGATACTAACTATAATACACTTTGAAACTTATTTTTCCTTCAAAACTATGGCTATGTTATAAATGACCACATATGTACAAGAGGTAGAGAATTTTTTGTGTAGAAATCAGAAAACATGGTACATTTTAAGTTTAAGCAGGCAAACAGTACTTTAAAATAAGAAAAAAAATTATTGAACTTTAAAAATAAATGTATTAATAATATACAAATTTAGACATAGATTTTCTTGTTGCATATTAGTAATAAATAGGTCGTGTTATACATAGCACTATTTTAATCTACTATGATTTATAATATTCATTGAAGCACAATGAATGCCCCAAGAATATGTCCTTCAAAATGAGTATCCAGATGCAAGTGATGTCTATAAATTTTATAAGATAACCACCATCATTGCTATTCCTATTCTGTCACCATTACCAGTACTACAGGTGGCACCAGTATCCTTCTGCTACCATTTTTCAATTTCTGAAAGTGTGCCTCCTGTCCTCTCATACTTTCTCATTTTAATAAGCAGATTACCTTCATTTCAAGTCCTTGGCATCCTTTATAAGATCTGCAAGCAATGCATGACACAGGAAGGTAGCCCTCTTTAGAGAGCACTACTATGGGGGTTTCTGTTTGGGAATGAAATAAGGAAGTGCTACCCTAAAAATCATATGAAGAGTCTTTTCCTTCAAAAACTGCTACTCTACCTTCCCTTTTGGTAATACCTTTTGCACCAATGACTACACAACAGTTTTGAACTAGGGAAAAAATGGAGACCAAGCCACCTATAGTCCTCAACAGTACTGCTAATTTTCATACTTGCCATTATATTTCACTATTTAAATGGTCTACTGTTTATTGTACAATCTTACTATAGATATTTATAAAAGAATCTACCTACGCCATTCCCCTTCAAACAAGTGATAATAAAGGTTCCAACCTAAACACTACACTAAAACTGTACTAAATTTATTTTCCCAGGTAATGGTATATGAGAAATAGAGTTTTTTTCTAAAGGATTTTAAGAGCAAAATAACATATCAGTTTTTAATTCTTTGACACATTTTATGATCTTATATGTCTTGCTTGGCAATTATTTAATGCCTGTAATCCCTCTCCCCAAGACTCAAGGATCATGCCAGATGAGGAGTTAGAAAAAGTAGGGGTCAGAGGTAGTAGTCATGAAACAGTGTTTTCTGGCCATGTAAGGGCCAATGCACATATGAGGTCACAGTGGTTATGATTGCATGTACAAAATCTCTATAAGATCAAGCCAGTAAAAATTCCAGTATGGATATGGGAGTGGCTGACAATATCCCACCCCTACCTGAGAAGCCATTGCCCATTTGGAGAAAACCCATTTTCTTTAGATGCAGTCACTGATAAGTTGCCTATCTTCTACTGGATAGCTCTGCACAGATATATGTTCCGGGAAATTAAGTGAATTTTTCAAAGTGTATGTGAAGTTGGGAAGAAAACATGGCTAGAATAGAGGAGGAAGTGTGAAGGGAAAGAAAGAAAGGTCAATGTGATCAAAGGATTATATTCATGGATGACATACTCAAACAAAATAAAATTACAAGAAAAATACGTAGAATAATTTTGTAAAGAAACTAATAATTATTTAGTATCCAGAGCAAGATTAAAGATACAATGTAAACAAATTCATTTACATTTTGAAACCGTAAGTTCAAACAGTAGCAGTAACATAATAAAGGAGCTTTGAAAGATTCTTATCTAAATACATTATGGGATCATACCAGAGGCCTCTGAGTTCCAGCTTCAGTGCGCCTTCAGATTTCAGAAAAAGGCTTACAGTGAGTGCAAGGATTGGGAGAAATCTGAGGTGAAATGAATTCTTTACTATGTACTTTTCTACACCAGTTTCTTTATTGTTCTGATTTCACTCTATTAGTCCTTTCCTACTGCTAGTTCCTCCAAGCTTCTTTCTCTAGCTTCTTCTATTCTAAGAACTCTTATTTTTCAGGATCCTTGAAGTGACAAATAAATCATAAGAGTTGCCTTATCATTCATCAAAATCACATTTCTAGGGTACGCAATTAGGGAACTGAGCCATTGCCATGGCAATATAAGATCCCAAGGACAGAGGAGCTAGACCACGACCAGATTGGTGGGGGGTACAGTGCCCAAGAAAAACTTGGAGACATAGTTCTATTGTTAGTAGACTGGCAAGCAAGGAATTGACATACTTTCCTTAGTAACCTTGGTTGGACATCTGTGGCTCTGACCTTGTACATAGCTGTAAGGTTTCAAACTTATGATCTATTTACAAAAATCCTTCAGTCTAGTTGCAACTTGCTCTGAGGTGCAGTTAGTCTGAGCAAAAGAACGAGGCAGGCTGTTAAGTGTCCAGAGTCCTTGGGGGACAAATAGATCCAGTTATGAAGCATGTCTCAGTATATATTCTATATTTCAAAACTATATAGCTAACAAAAAGTCATCCTCTTGACCACCCACAGAAATATGCGACCAGCAGATGGAATATTTTCATGAGACAAAAACACAAGCGGTGGGAAAACACCCAAAGCTATTCCAGGGAAGAAATAAAGTGGGTCGACACCTGAATCATCAGTTGCCATATGCTGTATATTTCCAGGGCCTCCGATAGTAAAGGAGCAATGCAGTCTTCCTGATTAAACACAAAGTAGATCAGCAAATTTGCAGATGCAACTACAAAACACAGACAACTATTAAGATATTTTGTGAGTGAACTGCAGGTGAGTGGGGATGGGAAAATAAGTGATCAGGTTGGGGAGATGGAGGAGGAAAGCACTGAAAGAAATGACTGGAAAAAGGGGAGTATTTAGGGGTTAGTTACAAACCCTGGAACAAGGGAATCTCCCAAGGGTCTACGAGGATGACCCACGCTAAATTTCCTAGCAATAACAGGCATGTAGCCTGAACTGGCCTTCTCCTGTGACTAGGCAATACAAGTGCAGAGACTGGGATGCCAATTCTGTCAAATAACCTTTGAGCTACAGTCTGTGCTGCCTATGGACTATGCTGGGGTAAGAATGACCTAGAGATTGAGGGAGTGGCCAATCAATTACCAGTGTAGTCTAAAACTCATGCCAGAAGAATGAAGCCACCATTGACATGCCTCTCACCAGGACTTACAGGCTGCATGACCCAGAGACCTAGGATAGAACCAAACATAGCTAAAGGGGAAAATGACAATGTGATGATGCCTAATGATATTCTGCTATACTCATAGATCGGTGTCTAGTCCAGTTGTCATAAGAGGGCTTTCATCCAACAACTAATGGAAACAGTTGCAGACCAACAGCCAAACATTGGTCAGAGCTCAGGGAATATTGAAGAAGAGGGGAGCAAAGAATTGGAGGATCCAGAGAGGGCAAGAGAACCACAAGAAAACACACAGAACCAACTAAACTGTGCTCATAGGGCCTCACAGAGACAGAACTGGCAACCAGGGGGGCTGCATAGGACTGACCTGGGCACTCTACATATATCTTACTGTTGTGTACCTTTGTCATCTTGTGGGACTCCTAACAGTGGGAACAGAGGCCATCTCCAACTCTTTTTATGCTTCTGACAACCCTACTCCTCATACTGGGTTACCTTGCCCAACTTGAAGACATGGGGAAGTGCTTAGTCTTACAGCGACATGATATGCCATGTTATGTTGATACTCATGGGAGACCTGTCCTTGTGAAACAGAAATGGAGGAGTGGATTTGTGGGTGCGAATACAGGGGGTAGGGAGAGGGAATGGAAGGAGAGGAAGAGAGGGAAACTTTGATTGGGATGTAAAATAAATACATTATAACAAAAATATGACTGTGATTTTTAAAATTTAAATTTAACCATTCTTCTACAGGTATGTATATTATTGACACTCTATAATCATATTTACTTATATAATAATAGAGTCATTTCTAGAGTTTTAAAAGCTGCTTACTTTTTGTTTGCTTAGGTAATATTGTATCTTTCTGGAGTCTTTGATGGAGTTAAAGAATAGTTAGTTATTGTTCTTCTTAGTTATGATGAAGATTATTATAATTTTTACTTGATAACTGTTTTGTTATATGTAATTTTGCTATGTTAAAGTTAAAGCCTTCCTTTTTTTTGTTTAAACACAAAAAGGGGAAGTAATGTGGGAGTGTCATATATCAATCTGTTGATTTCATTGGTTGAGTAATAAACAAACTGCTTGGGCTCATAGCTTAGAACCTAGGTGGGTGGAGTAAACAGAGCAGAATGTTGGGAGGAAGAGGAAGTAAGGCAGACGCCTCAGAGAGAAGCCATCCTCCCCTCTCCCAGGCAGACACACGCGATGGGGCTCTGACCCAGGATGGACGTAGGCTAGAATCTTCCCGGTAAGCGCACCTTGGGGTGCAACAAGATGATTAGAAATGGGCTAAATTAATATGTGAGAATTAGCCTAGAAGAGGCTAGATAGAAATGGGCCAAGCAGTGTTTAAATGGGCTAAATTAATATGTGAGAATTAGCCTAGAAGAGGCTAGATAGAAATGGGCCAAGCAGTGTTTAAATAAATACAGTTTCCGTGTAATTATTTCGGGTAAAGCTAGCAGGGTAGCGGGAAGTAGCCCACCGCTCATATTACTACAATATTCATAAGACAGAGTTGTCTTTTGATAACTAAATCAGTACTGGAATATAGTAGATAATAAATATCATTTAGATGGATAAGTGCATGAAAAAACATAGTTTGATAATTAGTGTTATTTATCTTCAGATGAAAGCAATCTTCCAAAAATGCTATACTCTAGTTTATATATATTCTAGAAATTCCAATTTTCTCTTTATAATTAAAACTCTATGCGTGGCAGACTTTAAAATAGTATAATCATTGATGTTCATATTTTGACACATTAGTCTACAATGTTTTCATTATTGTTAGAAAAACAACATCATGGTCACATGTACTTGACCTCATTTGATATTAAAATGTGTCAGAGACTTATTTATAATCCAACCAACAAGTTATCGATTATCAGGTATTATCCCTATTACAAATTCTTACTTTTTCAGAATCTTTCTATTTCAGTAATCACCTGTGGAAGAAATCATTAACATGCAGGGATTGAATGCAACATTAGCAACAATGTTTTTAAACTTTAAAGGAAATTAAAATATTTCTTCTTTCCAAATTGATATAAATCTGAAGACAGAATGTATAGTAAATAAATAAATACTAAATGCAATGAAAACAAGGAGTTTGCCATCATGCATGTTATGATGTTCACTGCTTGAAAATTCAATTTAATGATTACATCTGTATGTATAATCTCATTAAATATGCAATATGTTAATTAATTGGTGAGAAATATGTCCAGTATTTGTAAAGACATATTTTCTCTCCATTCAAAGTACTTATGGTAATTTATAATAATTTTTATTTTATTCCTTATGTTTAATCCAGACACCATTCATATCTCTCCTTCTGCTCATGATGTTAACCGTGATATAACTTCTCTTGGTCCCCTTACTGGCTTGCTTTCACTTTCCCTTAACTATCATAACGGTTTTGTTTTTTTCCCCTGCAAGTCATAATCACAATTATCATAGAAGCTTTTGGAACTTGCTGTGCTTATCTTTATTATTCCTCCTGGAAATATCAGTAAATCTCCTCTGCTCTCTACAGGTTGCTTTTTTTCAATAAAATTAATTAGTTTATTCACAGAGGAGAAAATCTTCTGTTGTCCCCATGCCAGTTGTCTTTTTGTGCTTCCACAGTTGGAAGTTTTGTTTTTTCTTCTTCCTTTCTATCCCTTGCCTCCTACTATCCTCAGGGTATTATACGGTACAAAACCCAAACAAAACAAAGATCATTTAGCTCATTTTTCAACAGATTTCTAGCTCAAGAATGTCAGCATGCAGTATCCTGTTTCATTTTAAAATCAGTGGCACTTTGTTTTTTTCTTTGAATCCCAAAAAAAAGTGCTTTTAGAGATGTGTTCAGAAAAATTATCAGATTGGTGATTATTAAATGCTTTATTACCTTATGTCTTAACAATATTGCTGTGTAGCTTTCACAGAGTTGATTTACTGCCGTCAAAGTTGAGATTTGGAAAGGAGAGGAATCACAAAAGAAAATATCAAATCAGTGTGGCAGTTTCTCAGAAAATTGGGAGTCAACCTTGCCTTTTTTATAATCATCTAAAAAGATGAACAAAACAAAATCCCTAAAATATTCTCTAAAATTTAAATAATGCTTTTTTTGCTCTTGTTCTTGTTACCAATTGTAGCTAGGGAGTAATGTTGTCATTTTAGGTTTCAAATCATCTAGAAGGATGCAAATGAACATTTTTGTAAGTGGTATAATAAAACACATGGAATTTTAAATCTAGGTTGAATTTATATTTTCTTGCAAGTCAGTCTCAAAGTATAATTAATTAGTTATTACAAGTAGCACATATCACATTGTTTTCTTCTTGAAAAAAAAAGGAATTATTTAGAAAAAGAAGATGCATGTGACTATAGGGAGGGTGGTGCATATGAGGGTGGCTTTTTTAGATAATCAAGTTTTTGAGACTCCCATGGTTACGTTGCAAATAGGATCCCTACCTTACAAACTGTGGACATCTGACTAAAATTTGACAGCTCTCTGTCCTATAACTTATACTGACAAATATATGGAATAAAATATTTTGCTATGGGAATTTAGGGATAGCTGATTTGACAAAAACTTTTACTGCTAGTCTTCATTAAAATAATTACACTGATAACAACAGGGCAATCATTGTCAATGTGTAGATACTAATATATTCTGACTATATTCTGGCTTGGAATATATAGTTGTGAAATTTTCTATTATAATTTATGCCTTACTTATTCTTTCAAACAAATTGAGCACAAAATGTGTTTTCTACCTCCCTGTTGCCACACCTTAATGTAGTACTGGCACAGCAGTCCTCCCAGCATCTCTAACAAGTTTCATGGTTCTATTTTAAGGCTTGAAAACTTCATAAGCAAGAGCAAAGTAAACTTAAGGCAGTGGGAAAATTTCCTTATCTTATTCAAATCTACCATTGGCACTTCATTTCTTTTTTCTTTTTTCTTTTTTTTTTTTTTTTTGGTTTTTCGAGACAGGGTTTCTCTGTGGCTTTGGAGCCTGTCTTGGAACTAGCTCTGTAGACCAGGCTGGTCTCGAACTCACAGAGATCTGCCTGCCTCTGCCTCCTGAGTGCTAGGATTAAAAGCATGCACCACCACCGCCCGGCGGCACTTCATTTCTTACCATTTAAATATAAATCTAGCTTGTCTTTCTAGGCTCTACATGGATAAACACACCAAACCATATAAATCAGAGCAACACACACAGAATGATGAACTCTGCTTGTTACCTTTGTAAGAAATAGGCCATTTTCAGAAATTTCTTAAAATATCTTTTTTTTCAGTAAGTCAGATATATTCTTAAACTGATCCACAGCCACACTGTGTTTGAATGAGAATTTTTCAAACACAATTGAGAAACTTGTCTCCATGAGTATATTCATGAATAGATGAGTAATGTTTTGAGTGATGCTTCAGAAGAGAAGGCTCCTGTCACCCATTTTTCATCAAGGATTTTATGCACATGAGTTTTCATGTGGTTTTATGGCTTCTCCATTCATACTGTAACTTTTGTAGAAATTGTTAAAATATTAAATAGATAAAATTTTGACAATTCTGCAAAGCTTAGTTATGTAGATAGTAATCTACCTACTCAGCATCTGTACTACACTTGCTAAAGTGTATACCATTACAGTGAAGACATGAAAAATACAGCTATAACATCTCAGAATACAAGACAAAACTGAAAAGTCTTATATGTCTTAGGTTGAGAATCAGATTAAGGTATCAAACTATATCAAAATTATAGCAAAGAAGCTAAACCTTGCCAGCGTTTTTTAAATGGACCTTCACAGTCCTTGACACCCCTGATGGATCAGTGGTTAGCTTAAGAGAACTTGCTGCTACTCTTACATGGTACTAGGGTTCAGATAGAAGGACCCCTATGGCAGCTTAGAAACATCTGTAATTCTAGTTCTAGTGGTTCTGATGTCCTCTTCTGCACTCTGAAGGCATTAAGTATATACTAGTTGCACATACACTCATACAAACAAACACTCATACACATAAAATGAAAATAAATAACTATATAAAAATATATTTTTTCAATGACAGGATGTCAGTATATTGCTGATGATCACCACCTGCCTTGGCCTTCTAATTAGCTAATATTTCAGACATGTAATACTAACATTATTGTTTATTATAAACCAATAAGGATTCACATGGAAGCAGTTTATAAAGGATCACACTTATAATACTAGTTACTCTGAAGGTTGAGGCAGAAGATTGCAATTGCAACATCAAATTTGGCTTCATAATAAGTTCAAGGCTATCTTTGGAAGTTTGGTCAGACCCTGTCTCACAATACAAAATGCTAAAGATATTGCTCAAAGATAAAGTCCTTGCCTAATATGTTCAACACACACATGCACACACACACATACACACACAACTTACTTGCTTTGTTTTTCCATGCTAGCTACCCTGAGGCACTCCCATCTTGAATTTAAGAGATTCATTTGTTCTTGAACTTCAGTTTCCTCATCTTCTGATAATTTTCCTCTTCCAATGATTCGACTTCCTAACTGTAGAACATTACCAACACGTCCTTGATGGGATGTCAAATCCATCATAAAACCCTGACAAAAAAGTTGATGATTATATACAACACTTGAAGAAATCATTGAGAAATCATATTTGCAATTTTAAACCTGCATTCCATAAATACATATTCTCATTAAGTATATCTTCATTTTTATATCATAGAATTTTGAATCACTTTAAATATGTGGTATGGGAGAATTGTCTGTATTCTGTCAATCATGTTTTAAATAAACACCGATTGGCTAGTTGCCAGTCAAGAAGTATAGGCGGGACAACTAAACAGGAAGTTTAGGTGGGGCAATGAGAACAGGACTATTCTGGGAAGAGGGAAGTTTTTTCCACAGTCCTGCCTAGACCACAGAGGAAGGAGGATGTGATCTGCTCCACTGAAAAAGGTACTGAGCCATGTGGCTAACATAGATAAGAATAATGGGTTAATATACATTACAATAGTTAATAAGAAGCCTGAGTTTATGGGCTAATTAGTTTTATTGCTTATGGAGACCTCTGTGTAATTTTCTTTGGGGCTTACCGGCTACGAGAACTGGACAGGACAGAAACCCCAACAAACAGGCCCCCTTGCTACAGAATGGCACCCACATGGACAACTACATCCACATAAAACCTGAGAGAGTATGGGAAGTAATTCTAGACAGTAAAGAATAGAGTAAACCATGGCTTCTTGGTAGCAGCAATTTATTGGATCTGCTCTGCTTGCTAGAGGCAAGTGCTCTCATTTAAGAGAGGCTTCCTGACTCAGCTTTAGCTGCAAAACTCTGCAGCTCCTTAATAGGTCCTGCCACAAAACACTTACATGGTGTTGATAAAAGCTGACTGCATGCTTGTTGGTTTTCAGTGATAGCAGGAAAAAAAGCTATGCTGTTTAAAAATGATGGCTTTCTAGGCCATCTTGCCAGGGCAAACTCTGACTCTTTCAGGCAGGCAGTCCAACTAGGGAGCATTTGAGTGTGGTTTTTGAGCATACTTCTGCAGTTTGCTTGCTGGCAGAGACCTTGAAACATAATAGAGTTGTGGCAATAAACATGGCTACAGCTGATACTTTCACCATGAAGCTGGTATCTCATAAAGCTAAGAAATGGGCTGGGTCCAGCTGTCAAAGCCACAGCTTTAATCCCACATATATTGCTTAGTAAATTAAAGACTCACATGGTCTGAAAAAGAGAGAGATTTATTCAGTAAAGAGAGATTTAAAGACGAAGAAAACCTCTAAATGTTTTACAGTGTGTTAAGAATATATTCAAGTTTGGGAGAGTAAAGAAAGAGGTTAAAGTCCTTAAAATAAAAAAGAGTAGTTAGTTGGGTTCATTGGCACACAGCTTTAATCCTAATGCCTGGGAGGTAGAGGCAGAAAGATCTCTGTGAGTTCAAGGTGTGGTAGCACACACCTTTAATCTCAGAACCGGGGAGACAGAGACAGGCAGATCTCTGTGAATTCAAGGACAGCCTGGTCTACAGAGTGAGCTCCAGAACAACCATACACAGAGAACCTGTCTCAAAAAGCCAAAAAGTAAAGGTAAAACAAATGGAAGTTAAAATAAAGCCATGTAAAGATGAAAAATACACAGAGACTCTTGATACTGTATATTATTATGCTCTTTTTGAATTGTTTGAATGCTGAAGAAGGAGCAAAAGCTGCTAAAAGATGTTTGCTTATAAATACTGCTGAATTAATCCAATATAGGTATTTTGAAAATACCTTGACTTTGAAATTGAAGTCAAAAGGTATGTTACTTTGGAGAAGAGATTTTGCTTTTATTTCCATAGAAACTGCCTAGGCCCATTTTATAGGCCAACCCTTAGGTAGGCGGAGAAAACAGAACAGGATGCTGGGAGAAAGAAGTTGAGTCAGTGAGTCGCCATGGTTGTCTCACTCCAGACAGATGCAGGTTAAGATCATTCCTGGTAAGCCAGCTTGTGGACTACACAGAATAATAGAAATGGGTTAGATCAATATGTAAGAGCTAGCCAATAAGAGGCTGAAACTAATGGGTCAGGCAGTGATTAAAAGAATACAGTTTCCGTGTAATTATTTCGGGACATAAGCTAAGCTAGCCATGTGGGCGGCCGGGTACAGGGGACGCAGCTTTGCCGCTCTTATTTCAACAGAGTGGCACCCAACGTGCTAATGAACTCCACTTAAAAACCTGAGAAGGCTTAAAAATAAGGGAGAGAGAGTTTAACACAGATTTTTGCTGTTTGTTGGTGGCGTGCTGTAGAGAGAGTTCCTGATTCGGCAACAGCAGCAGAAAAAACGCTGTGTCATTTTAAAGCGCTGCTTCCTGGGGCTGTGCTGCCAGCGTGAACTCTGGCTTTAAAGCGTTTCAATGGATTTTATGGGACTGGATGTTTGTGTTCCCGCTTGGGATCGAAAGGAGAGTGCTCTGAGACCGTGCTGATGGCTCAGCTCTCCCGTCTGCCCAGGCGGTAGAATCAGGCTTAGGCAGGCAAAAGAGCATGGCGGATTCCTGCCATTGTTTTCAGACTGCGCAGTGCTCTGCGTGTCAGATTTTGCTGTAACTTGGATGAAAAGGGTTTCTGTGCTTCAAGCTCAGTCTCAGATTTAAACTGCTGACTGCAGCACCAATGTGGACGTGCTGTGTGCCTGGAACTGTGTGGCTCTGGGGTACCAAATGGATCTGGGGCAGGAGAGGCTGCTCTAAGCTGAACTGTGCTGACCTCAGGCAGGAACTACCGTAATTACTGTGATAACAGCACAGTTAAAGTTTAGACTGGGCAGGATACAGGCGGTACCGTATGACTTATACATGGTGCAACTTAAATTTTTAAAAACTGCTTAACATTATGGAAGCTGTGGATTCATTGTGAGTTAAGAGAATCAGGTTTGATCAAGAAAGACCACCCGAGAAATCTCCAGTAGGAACAGATGGCCTGGATGTCTGAATTCTACATTCAGAACAGATTCAAAACTGCTGCCTGAGATGATCAAGACTCACAGGATAGTACAGTCAGGACTTGATCATAATTCTAAATTTTCTTTACGTCCCTGTAAGACGTAAACCAGTGCCCCCAACCAGCAGGAAGTAGCCTGGAATACTACGCCCACATTTCCCCCAAAATGTACTATGGATATTTTTCTTTGTTTAAAAAAAAGAAGGCCAAGTGGTGTGGTAGAATTGACTGTATTTTGTCAATCATGTTTTAAATAAATATTGACTGGCCAGTAGCCAGGCAGGAAGTATAGGCGGGACAATCAAACAGAAAGTAGAGGTGAGGCAATGAGAACCGGAGTATTCTGGGAAGAAGGAAGCTCTTTCCACAGTCCTGCCCAGACTATGGAAGAAACAGAATGTGACTTGCCCAGCTGAGAAAGTTACTGAGCTATGTGGCTAACATAGATAAGAATAATGGGTTAATATATATTAGAAGAGATAATAAGAAGCCTGAGCTAATGGGCCAATCAGTTTTATAACTTATTGAGACCTCTGTGTGATTTTCTTTGGGGCTTAGCGGCTGTGAGAACCAGGCATGGCAGAAACCCCAACAAACAGACTACAAATATGAATTTGGGAAAACTGATCTTTAGACAACTTCTAAGGAAGAATATCATAAGTCGAGCATTTCAGGACAGAATATTTATTAAGATGCTCACAGGAGTACCTGCAGAAAAGTTAAATAAGCAGGAAATAACTGTACATGCTTATTATCCTAGCACAAAAGGCTGGGCACAATGAGGCAAGAGAATACCAATTATATGAAGGCTAACCTGAGTTATATAGATAGTATCAAGTCTTCTAGAGATGAATAAAAGACCTGTATCAAGTAAAGAGAGTAAAGGGTATGATGTGGGTAATAATATAAGCAACTGTATACTCTCAGGAAATCTTGCTCACTGAGGATCCCTCAACCTGATACCACACATGTCCTCATGATATGTGTCTTAGATAAGTAGGTGCTCTGGACTATACTTCAAAAGGAAGTCTCAGTTTTGCTCTGACATAAAGGAAAAGGCTTTAGTTTTGCTTTTTCTAAGAGTCATTCATTGCAAAGCTACTACCTACAAAGACTTGTCACCCAAAGCAAAACTTCAAATATTGCCCCTTGCTCCCATCCAAAGCACAAATGTGATTTGCTAATATCTCAAAATTTAACACATGGACAAACAAACATATTTGCAACTAAATGTCTTATTTTTTCAAAATAATAGGCAGAAATATTAGTCACTGTAAATCATGGGCTTTAGCTTCATACATCAGTGTTTTGCTTTACCTCATGAGTATGGAACTGTTCTTTCACTTTTTCAACATCATTTGATATCTCTCCTTGGGCTTGCAATGTGTCCTCTGCAGCGAGAAGCCATGAGAGTACTTCTTCTAAAGCAGTTTGATAACTATCCAGGTTTACTTCAGTCTCCATCAATGAACTGCCAAATGCTTTATCTTCAGGAGCTCCCAAATGCTGAACAATAAAATAAATTGAATGTTATACAATTAATGGTTTTGAAGACTGTACATTAAATGATAAGTTAAATGAAATATTTAAAATGCTAGAAATGTCCACTTGCATTGTCAGAGGCATGAACAGCAAACACATAAAATAGTGAGCCTTCATTTTATCATTCTCATGAACACACACAGACATTCTCAAAGGAAAGTTGAAATCCACACCAAATTAACATTTTATTAAAGTTTATCTGTATTACACTAAAGAGTGGGCCAGT
Source organism: Microtus ochrogaster (assembly GCF_000317375.1). Taxonomy (NCBI): domain Eukaryota; kingdom Metazoa; phylum Chordata; class Mammalia; order Rodentia; family Cricetidae; genus Microtus; species Microtus ochrogaster. Next base: position 1,871,302 of record NW_004949169.1, on the reverse strand, counting down.
GCATCATGTTTTTATGTTGAATCTTAAATGCCATAAAATGGCATCCATAAGTTCTTTTCACACACACACACACACACACACACACACACACATCAGCTACATGTTGCAAAAATGCATTAAATTATTTTTTAAGAAAATCTTTAAAGGATATCGAGTCTATAGTTCATGATCCTAGTGAAGCTAAGTACCAAGGTGAACTTGAGGAAAAACATATATAGAACCTCCTGGAAAGAGAAAATAGATAAGATCACATGACAAAATTCAGAGCAAGAGCATGGGGGGGGGGAGAAGGAAGGGTCGAAGAGGAAGAGGAGAGGAGAAGGGGAGGGGGAGGAGAACATGATATAACGGGATAATCCAGAAAGAAGGATAGAGATGAAAGCAAGAAAGGAGATATTTTGATTGAGGGAGCCATTATGGGGCTAGCAAAAGACCTGGCACTAGAGAAATTACCAGAAATTCACAAGGATGAACCCAGCTAAGACCCTAAGCCATAGAGGAGAGGGTTTCCAAACTTGCCTTGTCCTCTATTCAGACTGATGAATATCTTAAATATCACCATAGAACCTTCACCAAGCAACAGATTGGTGAGAGACAAAGACCTACATCAGGCCACTAGGCTGAGCTCCCAAAGTCTAGTTAAAGAGTGGGAGGAGTGAGAATATGAGCAAAGAGGTCAAGATCATGATGGGAATACCCACTGAAACAGTTTACCTGAGCTAATGGGAGGTTACCAACTCCAGACGGACAGGGAAGGAACCAGCAAAGGACCAAACCAGACCCTCTAAACGTAAGTAACAGTTGTAGGGCTGGGGCAGACTACAGGGACATTGGCAGAGGCAATAGGATTTATCCCTACTACTTATACTGGCTTTTTTTTAGGAATCTATTCTCTTTGGAGGGATACCTTACTCAGCTTAGATACAGTATGGAGTGCAGCCTTAGACCTTCCCCAAAGCAATGTGCCTTACCCTCTCTCAGGAGTGGATGGGGATGAGGTGGGGAGATATGTGGAGGGATTGGGAGAAAGAGAGGGGTAGGATATAGTAGGATTGGTATGTAAAGTGAAAAAGAGTAGTTTGTTTTCTTTTTAAAAAATAAAATAAAAATATCTTTGAAGACATATTTGAAGATCCCTACAGTATATTACTTGAATTACACATTTAATACCAGAACACAAATAAGTATGAAGTGTTATAAGAAAAATATGAAGTGTGCTTCATCCAGTTCAATTAGATTGATATTAAGGAAGATGTCAAACTGTTTTCTTAGACTACCGGCTAGGCCACTAAAGTTAAGGAGAAATGTGATTCAAAGTACTCAAAACTCAAAAGAGAGAATCTAATTACCTTTGAAGTGATTGATAGAAAGCTATCACAAACTGACCCCATAAACCTTAATTACCCTCCTATTCAATGGCATTTATGGAAAAGCAAAGAGATGAATTATACATTCAAAGTGAGAAAGGATTTTGCTGCAGAGGCTAAAGTGTGTTGTGTGGCAGTAACTTGCCACGACCTAAATAGAGACAAAGTAGTTTACAACACAAAATGTTGACCTTTAATCCTGGGGGATTTGGGCATATTCTGCTGTTATACAATTGATATCTTATATTGCCCAATAACCAAATGAAACAACGGCAACAAAACCCTGAATACATGAGAAATTCTGGAGATTATTTTTAAAAAAAAATAAAGTGAATGAATAGTACGTTTCTGTACTCCAAAAACCTGAGAAAGAACATACTCAAAATGGTTTCACCTAGAACTATGAGACATAGACAAATATCTGATCAACTTAAGCAAAGAGAAATGAGCATTACCTCTTAGGGTACATTTTTGCAATTTCCTTCTTTAATTTTCACTTGACACTTAACTGTGGAGAGTGTTTTGAGAGGAAGAGGAACAATACAGCAAGGAGCTGGATTTAAGCTGTAAACCTTTCAGAAACTGCCTTGCCTTTGAGTGCTCCCAAAAAAATAGTCATTCTTGTATTCAGGCTCTGTTTATGGGAGTGAAGCTGAGAATTTTACACTTATCAGAATGCCTTACACTTGTTAGTTCCTTATACAGGAAACAAGTACAACATTTATGAAAGTATCACGGTAACAACTACTATCATCTACACTTAACATCAAGGATCAAGGATATTGACCATGTCCTTGATTACTGAGGTGACATTCCTAGGATTGCCAACACTTACGCTGAACTCAACAATATACAAAGGAAATGTACAACAATTCACAGTCCCTTTTTGAAACTAGTCCTTCATTACCCAGCTAGATGAAGATGAGAATTAGAATATAAGCTTGGCCGGAAGTTAAATAAAAACAACTGGATTTACTTTGTGTTTCCACATTTTAATGAGAATGAAATCCAAAGGAACACATTAGCTTCAAAATGCAAAATACATAATCTAGTCTGTTTGAACTCATTTTTGCTTTCCTAACTGTAATTGTACAAAATAATAGAAACTAGTAAAGCTCATTTTTAAATTTTCTTAATTGAGTCTAATGTTAAGTAGCAAATGCACAATATGTCACATTTATGAAGCACTTGATAGAATACTTAACCTATTATAAGAAACACAAATTATGTTATACCTATAGTTATAGTCACAAGTAAGTTTGTACAGATACAGATATAATAGCTTTTAAAAAATTATCCAGCCTAAAGTTACTGGGTTATGCAACTGCTCAGTTTTGAGAGATCAGAGTATTAATGTAGGAAAAATATAACCCCACAAAATTGAAAGGAATAGCTATAAATTTAAGCTAACTCTTTTTTGTTATTGCTGTTGTTTGCAACTCAACCTGAAACCTTGAGAAATTTAAAGAACTAGAAATGTTATATTCAAATAATTGTCTCTAAATGATAAACTTACAAAAGAATTGTTATTAGATTAACAAAACTACATTTGTACATCTGTGAAAATTGTTTAAAAAACATAAAACATTTTATGCTATACTAATGTTTAAAGGCTTCCATTGGAGAAAAATAAAATCCACATAATATTGATACTTTAGAAGATATATCTAAGACACATAAATCATAAATTTAATTTTTTGTATAAGGATGTAATAAAAGTATTTTTTTTCAAAGAAAACATCTTAAAGTTATATTTAAGAAAGGATAAAATGTTTAAAATTAAAACCATATAAACTATTACTCATATTTCTAAAGTAATCTATATATATTTTAATCTATACACATGAGATTATGATGAAAATTGTCATCTGGGCTCTGAGCAATCTTTTCTTTGTATATATAATTTTGTTTTAAATTCTAATATGCTAGTTATCAATAACTTAAAAATTATTATTAAGTTATACGCAGAAATAATTTTAAATTAAAGAAAATTAACATATCAGTCTGTTGCTTACACTAAGGATTAGTGTTATGTTTAGCTGTTTTTCATAGGTTTGTATAATGTAAATATATGTATGTCTAAGTAACATGCATAAGCATATTTTATATGAGTCCAGATTTTTTAATAGAGTTAACGAAGCAAAATTTAAAAGTCTTCTAGAATTTAAGGCACAATAAAATGTGAAATGAAAAATACCCATTTTAATTACACATTTGTGTATTTTCAATAGACTACTTTGAATAATATACACTTCTTGAAATGTCTTTCATTGCAGATTATTACAGATTTTGGAGTAAATCAACATTAAGAGAAATCTATGATTTTAGTTTCAATATTTCAGTATATGTTTCATCATCATAGAACTTCATATTGAAGCTGAGTTTGTGAAGAGAGCTCATATATGACATCCAAACAAGTTTACTAGAAACAATGATCTTTGCTTTATACAGTTACATGCATCGGGAAAGCAGACACTAATCATTTCAAGAATTATCATCAACAAAAAATGAGTTTCTTCCTAAGTTTCAATCCTATTTTATTTAACTTTTTACCTTTATCACAGTATTTTTCCCTGAACTACATTGTCAAAATAATAATTAAAAGAAAGTTTAATTAATGAATGAAACAATATTTTACCGTTTTTAAAATTTATGAAGTAAAATCTCTACTTTGTCTACATATTTTAGCTTTAAGTACTCTCTTTTTTTTTCTTCCTTTCAAATGTCCTAATGCAAGCATGGTAATTCTTGAAGACAGAGATATAAAGACAATATTCTTGAGTATTACAGTATAAAAGCAAAGTAGAGTTTGGGTTGTGGATGAATGAAGATATAAGCATATTTATGTACACAAAGTTTAAGAAAAATAATTCTGAAAGAGAAAGAAACTTGGTTCTTAACTACTTCATTATTATGGTTGTCATTAATGAAACAAAACACATGGCCCATCTAAAAAATTAAACAATAATTTAAGTTTGTAGGATCTGAAATTTCAATATAGAATCTGCTTATAAAAATCTAGCATATTATTTAAAAGTGAATTCTTAACCTTAAAATTAGACATATTTCTGATATAATACCCTCTTTCTCATATTCTTTTTTTATTTTTTTTACTTAAAAATTTCCACCTCCTCCCCTCCTCCCATTTCCTTCCTTTTCCCCCACTCCCCTCCCCCTCCCTCTCCAGTCCAAAGGGCAGTCAGGGTTCCCTGCCATGTGGAAAGTCCAAGGTAATCCCCCCTCCATCCAGGTCTAGGAAGGTGAACATCCAAACAGACTAGCCTCCCACAAAGCCAGTCCATGCAGTAGGATCAAAACCCAGTGCCATTGTCCTTGACTTCTCAGTCAGCCCTCCTTGTCCGACATGTTCAGAGAGTCTGGTTTGATCATATGCTCTATCAGTACCAGTATTGCTTTGGTGAGCTCCCATTAGATCAGCCCCACCGTTTCAGTGGGTGGGTGCAGTCACTTTACTTCATTATTTTTTAATATTTATTGCAGAATTCCTTCTCTCTCTCTCTCTCTCTCTCTCTCTCTCTCTCTCTCTCTCTCTCTCTGTATGTATGTGTGTGTACATATCAACATAACTTAAAGTGTTAATTTGTAAATAATGTATAGAAAAATAAACCCAAAAATTAGTAATATCAATTGGACAACTAAAACAATGTGCTTTTAAATTTACATGAATGTGCTCTTTCAGTCTCATGCTGTACTGTATATTTTCTTCTTGTGATAATGTAAAATTATGCACTTGATGAGATGAAGTATGGTGTATGATGTACACATGATGTGCGATTCCCCTCGGTATGCTGTAAATACCATTGGTTAATAGAGAAACTGCTTTTGGCAAATGGCTTAACAAAATATAGCCAGGATGGAAGAAATATATAGAGAGAGAGTAAGCAGAGTCAGAGAGACACCACCTAGCTGCCAAGGAAAAAGGCACAAGCCACCAGCTGGAACCTAACTGGTAAACCACGAGCCTCATGGTAAAATACAGAATAATAGAAATGGGTTAATTTAAGATATGAGAGCTAGATAGAGACACACTTAAGCTATTGGCCAAACATTATTGCAAATAATATAGTTTCTGTGTAATTATTTTGGGTCTGGGCACCTGGGAAATGAACAAGCAGCCTCTGCCTTACAAAATGGCACACTAATATGGTCTGAACCATTTGGGGCTGATGCCAATCACCCACTTCAGGTCTGAATGCACATGTGCCTACTTAGGGTTGGGGGGAAAGTAGCTGAGACCATGCCCTTGGCTCAGTGCCCACCCCCACCCCGACCTGGGCAGGTGGCCGAATTGGATTTGCTAGTAGTACACAGGCAGAAGAGCATGGCAGATTCCAGCCACCATACACAAATATTTCCAGGCTGCACATGACAGATTTAGCTATTACTTAAATAAAAAAGGTTTATGTCCTACATTCACCTTCTCAGAGTTAAAGTGGTGAGCTTGGGTCCTATCCAGCAGTCCCAGAGATAGTGGTAATGGTACCTCAGCCATATTAAAAGGCAGAGAGATGTGGAGCCAGTATCCAGAGCCACTGCAACCAAGCTGCTTACTGTCTTAAAAGCACTTCTTATTATAAAATTATTACAGATATGCAATAAAGACAAATTTAGATAAAAAAGACTTCTAAATGGGTCTCAGTATTGAATAAATGTATATAGGCTTGGGAGAGAGAAGACAAAGAGTAATGAGACAGTAATAAATACTAAACTTGTAGAAAAGGTAATAGAGTAAGAAAATAAGAGACATAAAGATGGAATATACATAGAGAGCCTAGATTATGCATATTATTGTGGTTTTTTTAAAATTTTTTGACAAAAGAGGGTCTTTTTTTCCCAAAGAGGATGAAAACCTGTGGATTTCTTCCAGACTAATGTGGTTTGATGGACTAAGAACCTCTGAAATGTCTCCATGAACCCCTAATTATTTTTCCCAACCAAAGGCAGGAAGCAGTCTGGAAAGAAATATGTCCAAACCACCCAAATATTGTTTATAAATGTTTTTCTACCTTTAAAGGGGGATATGGTATAGCAATCAATACTTTGCATTGGTATGAATCTTGGTTTATTCACACAAATTTAAGGTCAATTTTGTTATATGTATATTTATGCTCTTGATTGAGGTATTGTGTCTGGGCAGCTCATTTAAAAAGGTAATGCATAATTAAGAAACATAGGTTAATAGATAATCATCTATAATAGTCAAGCTTATAGTCATGTTAGTTAGGTTTTCTAGATGTATAGAGATATATTTCAGTTAGATAGGAATCCTTCAAACCCTTCAAAGACCTTCAGAATATGGCATTCAAAATGTTTTAAAAACTTAGGACTTTTCAGGGCAATGAGACACTTCTGCTCCTGCTACTTTATAAGATTTACTTGAGTACAAGTACTGTAATGTAACAGAAACTCTGATAAATATGGAGGACATTAAGTGAGTAATAAAGGGTAGTACATACATCATGGATAACCTTTATAAAAAACTAATTCACATCATAGATGAGATGAAACAGAACAGTGCTAGATTTTATCACACTGTTAAATGCAGAGTGTAAATTAAAATTGTAGGAATGATTTACTTCTAAAAATTTTCATTCAATATAACTCAGACTAGAGTTCAGCATACATAGGTGATTATAGCTAAAATCAAAGCTGTGCATAAAGAAGGGATGGTACTGCACCTTTAGATATATACTAGTCTTTATCAATCTGTTTCTAAAACTAATTCAGCAAAAAGTGAATGAACAAATTATTTTAAATTAAATCACTTGGTGTAGCTAGTGATTATTACCTTAGGAAGCACATCCCTTTATTTATTATTTTAAATTTAGATTTATTTCCAAAATTGTATTTTGTAATATTAGCATATATTCATATTTATATGGAACCTGCATGTATGTATGCTTTTTTACTAGATTTGTTTAAGTATAATTTTATATCACTCAGTATACATTTAATTTGTTGGTCTACTATTTAAGCATTTATTTCTTATTTTTTCCTCCCTTCCTGAGAATTTTTGTATTAACTATTATCATTCACAACATGATAGAACCCTGTTTATAAAATTGAGAAGGGTAAAAAATGATCATAAAGAAAAACAGTCCTAAACAAAAAAAAAAACAGATATCACAAAAAATGAATTTTATAGGAAGTACCTAGAACAATTTAAAGTATAATGCAAAAAATTCCAGCTTCAAAAAAAATGTTACATATATCAAGATCTGACAAATGCAACCAGAGAAAAACCCAAAGGGAGGCTATGACAAAGAAATGCTAGATAATACAATCTATTATTATTCTGAGTGATTATTTACTCAATATTTTATTTAGCCAAATCCATTAAAACTGCCTGCAATGACATAGCTAGCAGGCTCTTTTCTGCAAGCGTATTAAACCAGCATTTCTCAACTTTCCTAATGTTTTGACTCTTCAATATAAATATAGTTCCTTATGTTGCAGTCACCCACAACCATAAAAATATTTTGTTGCTACTTTATAAGTTAATTTTGCTATTATTATGAATCATAAAGTAAATATCTGTTTTTCAGTGGTCTTAGGCAATCTCTATGAGAGGGTCATTTAACACCCTGGAAGGGTTTGAAACTCCCAGGTTGCGAACTAATCAAAATTGTCCAGCTTTACACAGCATGTTAAGTGCCAGTACACTTTCATGCAAAAGAGCTTATGGGCATATTTTGCATTTACCAATTAAACCTCAACCTTAATCTGCAAACAGAACACGAGACTACCCTAGATTGTTCATGTATGTCCTTGGCTCCCAATCCTTTAATTTGTAATTTGTTTATTTCCAAATAAACATTGAGACACACAGAGAGTCTATTGCCAAATAAACATAAACACACACATGCAGACACACACACACACACACACACACACACACACACACACACACA